>NC_071976.1:5809910-5843515 GCF_026283585.1 Hylaeus volcanicus | reverse complement strand
TTCTGGTATCTACCAGCAACTCGAGATGCTTTCTTAGCATTCTATTGTCACGAATGCTAAGGTTAAATTGATTTCGAAGATAAGATCTCTAATTTGAGAATTGAGAATCGGGTCATCTTTGCCTCAACGACAATCATTTTATTGGCACTTCGAGTTCCAAAGAATTAAACTTAAACAAACATTACTGCTAGTTGATTTGCTGCGGTTTATTTGATATTAACTATAAAATATAATTTTTACATAAAAACGTTACATTAAAACACATTATTGTGTAAACATGTATTTAAAGTTCACAAAAGAATTAATAAATCTTGTTTATCTTTCATAAGATTGCATATAATGTATCACTGCTCGTTCCTCGGAAATTAATTCCGACCAGTACAATAGCCATGCCTAAATTTAATACAATCGCAAAGGGTTAATTATATGCCCTATTGCTACTGGTTGGTAAAGTGTTAAGACTAATATCTAAAGTTTAGATTCTGAATAATAAAAGACATGGCGAGCTTTTTTTGCTGGAATTCTTCAGCCTTGAAGGCAGCATTCCCTTCTTCCAAGAATTAAGTTTATCACTCGATAAATAAAATACCCAAAGAGAGATTTGTCGCTACGCCAAGGTATACTATACAATACCTTGACCGCGTTGCGATGTCTGCAGCCATTGTCGAGATACGATTGAACTCGGAACGGTCCGTTTAGGGATTCAGCGTCCCGTAAATACGCATTACGGGAACATAGCCGAGCAGAGGGAGATACCGCAGCTCGCGTAATTGCCTCTTCCGCGTTTCTTGCTCGTGGGCGTTGCCCTGCCCAGACCAACGGTGCGATACAAAATTCGAAAAAAGCTTCAACCCTGCTCCGAATGCTTTATCGATTTACGAAATGCTCGAACGCTCGACCGTGGGTGAGGTTTTGCGGATGTTGTGGTCTGCCGCGATACCAATCAAAGGATTCGCGGACCGCCAACGGGAAAATAAAATATTCATCGAACGATGAAAAGCCGTTCATCCCTCGAAGCGATTTAGCATTTCACGGAACGCTTGGAGCGCGCTAATCGAACGAATCTTGAGAAACGATCGTGGCGAATCGGAAGAATATCGCTGGTAACATCGAATGGGGTTACTTGCAACACTTTTTCACTTTGAAATTATACTGTATGATCGTAGTTTTAAGATCAAGAAGAAATTTATAATCGTAAGTGTAAGAATTAATTAACGAGTTTTGTGTTCAAGATATCGGGCGACAATAAAGGCACGTTGTTGCTGGATCGACTCGTTCTTTCAATTTTTGTTATTGTAGTCAAGGTAGAGGATATTCTATAAATTATAAAATAGGGGAAAATTCTTGAGGTTTTAACGACAGAATTGTCAACGTTGATTTTTCTTTCTTATGAGTTACTTAATCATTCGTGTGCTACGAACGCGTGCATTCGTCCGGAGAAAGCGGATGCGTACGTTAGTTTGATGATCTTTCCAATCTTCTACTCGAGACACAATTATCAGTGTTTCTCGTGTTTTTTCGTTATATTTATCAAGTTCCAATACTTATATTCGCTAACCCTTTGAGCGTGGGACGATTTTTGACAGAAAAATTGTAATAGGCGTAGTGGTGTGAATTTAAAAAAAATATCACCTTATAAAGAATGGCAAAATGAAACTTTTTTATCCGTATAGTTTATTCATAGGAGGTTTAGTTGCAAAGATAAAAATTGGAAACTCGGAACAGCTTTTTTCTTGAAATTCAATATTTGCAACGAACGTCTAACTTTTCAGTTTTTATTTTCGAAAGTAAGCGTCCTATGAATAAATTGTAAATACAAAAAAGTCTCGTCGCATCATCCCCTATAAGCTGATATTTTTAAAAAAATCGATTTAACGAATATAAACATTTCTCTGCGCCCATTTCTCGAAGGTATACATATACGCTATCCACAGTCAAAGGGTTAATACTCTATGGTTTCAATAAAATAATTAATTACAAAAAATTCCATTACTCAACGTTGGAGAGCTTGAATAATAAAAACTACTTTCGAAAGGTGCGAGTGATTCAATTTTGCTCCTTACTGTACGTGTCATTAACGATATCGATACCGTACCGATGCGAGCAACGCTGCGGAGCGACGAGTCTCGAAAAGAATTTCGAAACGCGAGCAAGCAGATGCATCAGCGGTTGGTATCTGGCGTTCTGCTCGGAATCGTGATCCGGCAGTTCATTATCGGGCAATGGAAGGAACCAGCGAAGCAGCGATCCGTTAAGGACACGAGCACGCGTGTGCAGTGTGCAGTGTGCAGTGTGCACGGTCGCTGTATGTATCGCTGACATAAGGCGTAGCTGCATTAGCCGTTGCTGCTGCTGGCATACTACACATCTCTCTCGTAAAGCCTCGTAAGAAGAAGGCCGTAAGTCCGGTCACATAACGGTCCAGTTATGGTATGGCGAGGAAGCGATCTCTCGCCTCGACACACGATTCCCTCGTTACACGAACCTGCCCTCCTCTACCACCGGCGTATTTCCCTTCTTTCCTTCTTTTTCTTCCTGGCAGTCGCCTCCTCTTCCATCCGCCTTCTGCCTTCTGCATCGTCTTCTCGAGCCTCTTTCGTTTCCACTCTTTCCCTCTTTCTCTCTCGTTGGCGTGTACCAGCGCGTGCATTCACGCCTCCACGAGTTTTTTCGCGCGGCGTACGGTACGTGTGTACACGTCGAGTCGCATGAGCGATCGTGATCGCCGATCGAGCTTCCTCGTGCCTCAATGCCGCGGCGCGGCGTGCACCGCGGTGCTTACGCTCTTCTTATTTCGCGGCTCTGTTGTGTAACACCACGCGATCATGTGATGTCACGTCGCGCACGTTCCACGCGGTTACCGGTACGTCGAGTTCCCGCCACTTTTGGCGATCCGAAGGATTTTCTTTTTCGAGGAATCGATTGTTTACTCGCGACCTAGACCGCACCCTTCGTCTTACTGTTAGTGTTGGATACTTCGGGCCCTTGGCGACTCGAGGTCTAAGACCTTTGGCAGTATTTGTATTCGAGAGAGCAGTGTGAAAAACACATGGAAGACCCAAGCCTTATTTTTCTTCTACGACGTAAGCGCCGGTTTTCCTATGTGCTTTGGAAACAAATTTCACTTTTAGTTTGTATCTTGAGGCGAAAAGACGTCCTTCTGCGTCGAAGAAATAAAGGATAAAATATAAAGACTCGCAGACTAAGAATTTATTTTCTTAACCTATCCCATAATCTAATATCACATTGAAAAGAAAGATCATTCAACGGAGAACTAGAGAATCGCACTTGTCCTAAGTAAACTCGGACGAATGCTGCGAAAGCCCGATTAAACGAATTTGAATTTATTCTCTTAACCTATCCCATAATCTAATAACACATTGGAAAGAAAGATCATTCAACGGAGAACTAGAGAATTGCACTTGTCCTAAGTAAACTCGGACGAATGCTGCGAAAGCCCGATTAAACGAATTTGAATTTGTTCTCTTAACCTATCCCATAATCTAATAACACATTGAAAAGAAAGATCATTCAACGGATAACTAGAGAATCGCACTTGTCCTA
Organism: Hylaeus volcanicus; assembly: GCF_026283585.1. Lineage (NCBI taxonomy): Eukaryota > Metazoa > Arthropoda > Insecta > Hymenoptera > Colletidae > Hylaeus > Hylaeus volcanicus. The sequence goes on along the minus strand of NC_071976.1, from coordinate 5,839,951 downwards.
AGTAAAATCGAATGCTGCGGAAGCCCAATTAAACGAAATTGAACACCGTAGGTGGCAATAGTCTCCCCGGCAATTTTCATCGGAGGTTGAACTCTTCGATCGAAGGTCTAACCGACGATCAACCGTCATTAGCTTAGACAACAGTTCGGAGCTAGCCTCTATCGCGCAACAAGCGGTCGCAATTATCGCCATCGACGTGCGTCCAGAAATTGAGCAACCAAGTGAGAAGCTAATAGCTCGGTTAAACCATATTGAAGCGAACCCCGAGCTACGCCTACCAGCGCTGGGGCACGAAACACGCGATTCGTGCGGTAATTTCGTCTCATCGATCAGAGTAATAAGTTATAATACGGCCGATCTGTTTGTGATTATCGCGGTTCGATGCTTGTATACTGTACAGGTTCGATCCCGTCGGATTACCGATCGCTCGTTGTCACGGTACGCAGAAAGGTTGGATTTTCACGCGTGTTGGAATATTTACTATAAATTCAACCTTTTATTTCGCTACAAAAATAAATTTACTGAGAATGTATGTATTGACCGTTGCTCAGGAGTTGGCGAAGCACCGATGAACTTGAGAGGACTGTGGGGACAGAGGATTACGCTCGCTCCGCCTAAACCTCCCCAGGGTTCCCCTTTTTTACGAGCAGTCACATTGCGCAGTAAGGATGGCGTTAGTGATTACTGTTAGTGATTTTTCACGGTAATCACACAATCACAACCGTGGTCTAGAGGATGGCGTTTCAGAAGCGGTTCATGTTAATTGTTATCGTTAGTGTCTCGCTGTCTCCTCTTAGCGGAAATTCAAGAAACTACAAACGAGTCAAATTTCAATTCTATTAAAATTCTATTAATATTGCTTTTAGACCATATTATAATACATATATAATCTGAGAACAACAGAATTCGTGAAAAATGAAAAGAATGTTCTTTACCAATCAGAAACGATCACGAAGAATCACGAATTACTGTGAAAAATCATCGTGATTGAGAATGAACGTGATTGAATCACGAGTGATTCAAAAGTAGCAGTTCGCGCCATTTCTACTGCACAGTCGTATTCTAACGCCTGAATAGTGATCTGTCACGCGGTAGCTTTGTAAATGTGACCGACTCGGCCAATACCGAAAATACGTGTGAGTAGAGTGTCGTCGTTACGCGACAGCCAATTGAGCTGCCTCGCCAACTCTTGAGCAACGGACAATACAATATATACGTACAGAATAAGAAAAGAGAAAGTTTAGAATATGACCTGCCCTCTCAAGAGCCATTGAGGACCCTTCCTATAATTTCCTAGAGCCTAATCAGATCTGCTAAAAATTCTTTCTACCTTTTACTTATAACGTTTGTCTGTTAGTCTTGACCATCTCCTCGTAAAGAAAAGATCTCAGCTTATTCAAATAAAATCGAAGCTTTTAATTAATAAAATTAGTATTTTATTATTTCATTATACCCCATCACCAATAACGTGTTTCTTCAGCACTTACCAGTTCGGTGGGCATGGTGTTGCAAGACCTGAGGGGTAGGTTGTACGTTATAGGGGTGGGTTGGCTCCTGTACTCTTGGAGACAAGAACTGTTCTTCGACAGACCCCTCGGATACACCAGACCATGGAAATCAATGTTACCCTCCGTCGAGATGTGAACGATTATCGATTCGCTCGCGCACTCGATCTGCACGGTGCTCGCTATCGCTGCGGTTGCTGTAAATTTAAAATAAAAGACGTCTTTAGTTGTGGTTCAACGCTACTGGATGGGCAAGTTTATTTAATCTCTGTGTAGTTATTCTACGGTTAGAAGCAAGGAGTTGTGTGCATTATTACATATCAGGTCAGGAATAAACGTTTTGAAATTGTTGAAAAATCATTGTATCGAAAGATTAATAATGAACAATGAATAATGGACTTGAATAAGGAACAATTATTATATATATTGTGTGAAGTTGAATACAAAAATGAAAGAAAAATTGGCGAAATAAAAATTAACTGAGCGCTCTCTATTCACGTATGTTTGCACAGACCATATGTCGTCGACTAACTAGTCAAATCATGTATCGTCTTCCTCGTTACCGTTGAAAGTTCGTCACCTTTAATGTTTTCTTTTATTTATTTTCGCATTATAGAATGCTAATATATATATATATCAAAACGGTTACTCCTTTTTGATTATCGATTGCAAATATTTAAATAACAAGGTTACCGTTGATTTGTCGAACTGGAATGTTGGCTATGTTTGTTTGATTTCGCATTTTTCTACTTATTCCTAATGTGATCAAACACATGACCAGGCTTAAAAACACACTTTTCAATTGAATGCAAAAAGGTTTCACGTGATGCTAAGTCCAATAATGCATAAAAAAATTGTGTACGATTTATATATTCTATATATAAACTGTATACAAAAGTTTGAAAACGGCCATTTAACCGGTCGTGGTAGGTTTAGTGTCGAAACTAATAATTGTATGTATCGGTATATACCGAATTGTATAAGTAGTATTTGTTCATTTCTCACATTTCCTAGTTATGAGAATTTCATACAAAACGATACAATAATTTATTTTAAAAGAAGTCGCGTAATTGGTAAAAGAAGAAGAATACTTCCAATGATATATAATTAAAGATAATCCAGACAAGTTCGTATTCGAGCTACATAGCGAATGACTCATCGGATCACTTCCCGATGAATCCCATTCACTCTCCTCATTGAGCGACACGTTCGAAGCTTGGCTTCGATTCGAGCTGAAAGGTCAACTCGTGGAATAGAAACGTTACCTTCGCTGGTCGTATGAAACCGAGCATACTCGTTTTAATTTTATACAACCGGGGTTTACTGTAAATATTGTTGCACGATTTTCTTTTTCTTTATAATATCGTATTCTATCGACCAATACGTAATTATAAGCGTAGACACCTCGCTCTGTTTTCTGTGATAATTAAATCTTGTAATAATTATTCTGTAATAATTAGGATTTTTATTTTAAATAATAAAATGTACTTGTTGCGTTGTGATGGGAGACATGTATACGAGACCATCTGTCACATTTAACCGTAATCATGTGTATTTTTATTTCTAATTAAAAAATCGGATATACGTGTATTCCATACAATTATCCCTTTGACTGCGGAGGGCGTATATATACGATCTCCAGAGATAAGCTCCGAGAAATGTTTGTATTCGTTAAATCGATTTAAAAAAAAATATCAGCTTATAAGGGACGATGAGAAGAAACTTTTTTATATTTACAGTTTATTCGTAGAATGCTTAGTTTTGGAAATAAAAATTGAAAAGTTAAAAGTTCGTTGGAAAAATTGAATTTCAGGAGAAAGGTCTTCTAAGATTTTTAATTCTTATCGCTGAAACTAAACGTCCTATGAACAAACTGTAAATATATAAAAGTTTCGTCTTGTCATCCTCTACGAGGTAATATTTTTCAATATATCGACAAATAAGTAATTGTCAACTAACCATGCTTTCATTTTCACTATTCCAAATGTAATTGAATTCATAGAAAAAATGGTCTTCTACGTTCTTAATTTCTATTTTAGAGACTAAACGTCTTATGAATAAACTGTAATTATAAAAAAGTTCCGTCTTATCATTTCCTATAAACTGATATATTTCTTAAATTCAGACCTCTACGTCACTTGGAATATCTACTAAAGATCGTCCCGCAGTGAATGGGTTATAAATGAAAATTTTCTATTTTTATTTTTAAACTAGCTGCATCCGGTGATTTCACCCGCGTAGAATACCAACATTGCAACCCCTTTTTACCCTCTTAGGAGTTGAATTTCGAAATATCCTTTCTTATTCCTTGTACACATCATAAAGAAAACCTCTGTGCAAAATTTCAGCTTTCTAGGTTCAAGGGTTTAGCCTGGACATTGATTGTAATCAGTCAGGGCTTCATTCTCATATGTATAAATATTTATATAATAATGTTATTACATTTAAATACAATGTATATATATTTAAAAATAAAAATAGAAAATGTTATATCTATACGTATCGAATAATGTACATGTACGTATATACATACAAGGAGCGATGTATTAAAAATGATTCCAATATCACCAAACTATTAAAGCGCAATCCAAAATAAAGTTTTGCCGACGTATCGGTTCACGTATTGACCAAACCGACGAGTTCCTGTTCCATTTAACTGTAAATCTCATGACAAAGTTCGACTCGGTCGTCATTCTTCAGGAGTGTGAATGGCATAACGGTACCTATCGTCGATCAATTGCAAACAGTTGGCACCTTTTATTCTCACGAAGCGCGATGTGTTGGTGTCCGATGTTCGATCGGACGACACACAGCAACGGTTCGATTAGGATCGATTCTTATCGAGCAACCGTCTTTCGCTCCTCGAGCGTCGTACGGTAATTTATCATTAGCGATGCGGACCACGTTTCGAGCCGCTAACTCAGAGTTTAATAACCCGCGGTTCGTAAGAATTTTCGTCTCGTAATCGGACTAAAAATATCAGCGAGCGATCACCTTTTCAGTTTCGCTAAAAGGATTCTCCTTGAGAGCGTAGAGATGACGATCTCTTCGATGCAACGATCTTCGTTGTGAAAGGCTTGCTATCCGTATCGTTAGACTTTTATTTTCAAGCTCTGAAGCATAACTGTATATGTGCATAATAGTTTTCAGAAAAGAGCACGATATTTCTTGCGTGACGTTTATCATTTTGCAACTGTTTCGTACCAATTGCAATATTAAAGAGAAGAAAAACTAGAAATTCTCTTTGTCAAAAGCTACGTAATATACAGGGTGTTATGTAATTTCTGATGCGGAAATAGCTCGATTTCTCGATAAAAAACGAATCGACAAAGTAGGATGAAGATTTCTTCTAGGAGACTTCCTTTTCGAGATACTCGGTCTTGATAACGCGCGGGGCACGCGCCGATTTAAGCGAAACTCGTTTCAAGAGATCTCGTAACGAGATTCTCGTTACGATTGTCACGTTAATTACGTTAGATAAAGGCAGAAAGAGCAGAAATTTATTTCCTAGATTCAAATATCCTAAAAATTCTGCAATAGAATGAGTTTGGTGCTATTTCTACCAAGGGAGTCTAGTAAATACCTCTCAACATCTTCGTTTAAAATTGTTTTCCATGTTTAATTATTTTTCTTCGATTGACTTCTTGACTTTTTCTATAAAGCATACATATAGAATTAAATTCTTTCAAGTTTTTTTTTGTCTCGAGCCAACAAACTAGAGTTTCCGTGCTCTGTTCCGACAGTGCGTTGAGAATCAAAGAATGACCGAAGTAACTTTTTACGATACGAGAGTCTAAAGAAATCCACTCGGCGGTGAATACGCACTATTACGTGCCGTTTGTTCACGGTTTATCAAAGAACGATCAGAAGCCTGTTCTGAACGACGCGTCGATGGAATCAGCTTTCGTTGTCGCAACCATACGAACATTATTTTATCGTCGATCAAAAAATTGACGATCGAAGGCGCAAAACTCAGCGTGAAGCCATCCGATCTACGCAAGACACTAACTGTTTTTTTACGGGATCCATGGTGAAAAGGAGGGAAGTGTACCGTTTCCTCGTTCGATCTTTCTCAAGAAAATCCCGCGATTTGATTCGATGACCTGCCATCAATTAGTCGCACAACGTACGTTCACCTCGAAATAACAGCACATCCACCGGCGTGTGTAATAGCACAACGATTAAACAATATTACGTTCAACAGTTTTTCGATTAGCATTTCCGATGGTCGTATGAAAGGAGATTATCTCGTCTCAGTTATAATCTTACACGATGTAGCAAAATACCGCTTGTTACCCACGCATACTTCTATGATAAGCAGGCTGTTAATCCGGATAAGAATGAACTATTTTGCTATTTTTTCAAATATTTCATCCGAGATAGCTCAGGTACAATCAATTTAAGGGGAAGAAGAATTACAGTCGTGCAATATCAACGGAATCTTAAGTTTATCGGAGGGGTGGCCAAGCCAAATGATTTTGCAGGTCACGTTGAAAATGCATCATACCTCCGGGAGCCGCTTATAGAATTATACAGGGTGCCCCAAAAATGTTGGAGGTCTTTGAAAGGGGTGGTTCGGGGGGTGATTTCAAACAACTTCTTCCTTAGTGAGTATGCTCACTGCGGTGCGAGTGCGATGCTGTAGTTATAGAAAACAACGAATGATATATGATTATGATTTCTATGATACTATGATTTCATAGGAACAGCTGGCGCCAAAACCAGGAAAATCGTTTTTTTAATTATAACAAATGTCTTTTGTCCGTAAAATTATTTCAACGTCTATCCCTATGTTATCATTCATCCTCACAATTAATATGTTTAACCCATTCCTCGTAGTTCAAATTTAATGCAATTTCTCAAGGGATAAGTTTATAGCCTTTTGAGTCACGAATTATTACAAAAGAAGATTGTAAATTTTCTTTTTAAAACAGCAAATTTACTATCACTTTTTATTATCAAAATAGTAACCTAGATTATACATCTGTATTAAATCTTGGCACCAAATGGCAAAACGCTTTGAATTTGCTTCATAGTAAACGAATTAACGAACCTAGCATAAAAACAGTACCTTTTAGAAAGAACGTCAGAAAATAGTGTTCAACTACAGTCTAAGTTAAAACCAATCTCCAGAAGTAAAACTCGCCAGAAGTCATTCTAGGGTTAAATAAAGTAGCGTAGAAGATAAGAACAATAAACGTCGAATCGAGACCATGGATCTTATTTAACATGTTATGGTACAACTATGAGAATTTCCAGTGTTCTTCCTCGCAACCGTGCAATCTCGAATAACGATTAAAATTTGTATACACGGGATTCCATCGGAATAGCAGAGGAGTCTAATTTTCGCTTCTGTCCCCCAAGTCTCTAGGAAGTTCGCGATTATGAAACAATGTGACGTTAATTGTTAGGCAAGCTTTGCGAATTAAGACTGAATTCCAGTATTCCACCTCGCTCGCGTGCAATTAATTTGCCCGTAGTTAACGGCGTGGTCGTTTGGAACAGTGTTTCTCAAACTCTTATTACGTATGGCACTGTGACAGTACTCGCACTCGTAACCAATTGAAGCTAGTCTTACCTCTCATCAAATTCTGAACAAAAGCGTGATATCAACGATTTTCTGTTTAGAAAAGTATACAACATGAAGTAACAAAAGTATTTGATACTCGTTCACAAAGTATTCAAGAATACAAATATAATTTATTTTATTAACCTTTTGCGGTCGTATATCTACTCTCAGCCACCAAAGCTTTTTTTATCGTTTCGGTCGTATGCCTGCTCTTACTGTTAGCCATCGCAGCAAAGAAGCATACTAATCTTATATTGTATTCGTCCATATATTATTTTACACTTTGTCCGTATTTTTATTACTTGAAGTTTAACTCAAGGCATTTTGAATGCCAAAAGTTTTTTTATTAATGATTAGAGATATTAAGAATTTAATTATAAAATTCGGATTATCAAATATGATAATATGAATTTTTATTCAATATTTCTTTATATTATTATATACTGTGTGCAATTTGCAGTTTCTTGCGCATTCAAATTTTCTATAAATGGATATAAATCCGCAGTCTAGTTATTATATAATGTATATGTTGCTTCATGTTGTATACTTTTCTCGGAAAAATAACGTTAATATCATATTTTTTATACGTATATTATTAGACTGCGAATGTTTATACAAAATAAAGTCTTTACTAACGTACTTACTAAAATTGAACCTAAATAGGAATTGCTTTTACTCGGCAAATATGATAATATGAATTTTTATTCAATATTTCTTTATATTATTATATACTGTGTGCAATTTGCAGTTTCTTGCGCATTCAAATTTTTTATAAATGCATATAAATCCGCAGTCTAGTATATCGTATATGTTACGTCATGTTGTATACTTTTCTTGGAAAAATATCGTTAACATCATATTTTTCACAATTTTGATGGGTCTTCTTAAAGACAGATAAGACTGAACATATTATTATGCGAGCACTCGTACATAACTGTGCGATACAAAAATATTAAACAACGTAAAATAACCTTTTTTGCTGATAGATTATACAATTTTACTGTTGAGAAAATTTTATCAAAATAACTCTAACGCGTAAAATTAACGATTACTACGGAGCGCAGTTGTTGTTGGCTCCAAATCGAAAGTTAGATCGAATGAGAAGATAAATCTGATCAGAGAATCCCTGGTGACCCACGGACCGAGTGAAATGACAATGATCACCTTTGGTTTAAAATTATCGTCAACGAGAAAGAAGAACAATGATGAGATAGTCGTGAACTTGACTCCTCGTCGTTTTTTTCCACTTCTTTTCACCCCGGACCAAATCGAGTCCTTGCTCGTTCGATTCTCGATATTTCTTTTCCTGTTGAGGAATACCTTCGTTGCACGCCGAGGACAATTGGCGAGCAATAAAAGAATTAGCAGTAGATGGATCGATACTAAATTCCAAATAAGGTTGATCGATTCCTCATTGTGATTTACGCAATCAAATTCTGTTAGCTGTAACGACGTCTAATAGAATTTAATTACGTAAGCAATTTACTTTGAGAAATTTTAAAGTTGCACGGTTTGCAGCCGTCTCTCACGCGCGCAGGGACTTCCTGCTTCGAACTATCCTCCCTCTCGAAGGTGATCCGGTGTCGTCTCCGTTCAACCTTCGATCATCGATACTTATTCTTTCCTCGATCAAGGTTGGCTTGCGTAACATCGTTCTACTGAATCACAATCCTCGCACTGCGAGATGCAAACTGAGATGCGTTGCTAATGAACTCGAGTATGGTGTTCCGAAATTCGGGATTCGAGTCGAAGATAGGAGGAGTCCGGTTATAAATATTTATATCAGTTTAAAATGGTGTAATCTATGTTACTCGTAATAGAGAATTAATGTAGAGATAATGAACTGCGAAAAATAATTCGTAATATAACTCCGGATTTCTAATCAAATAATCAAACGCATATATTTTCAAATAGTCAATTATCATTGCAATAATCAATTAGCCTTAAACTTATCGACACTTTTTTATACCTATCTTACCAGAAGGAGTCATGAGACTCTTTGTGAAGTAAACGTTGAATTCTGAAAGAAATTGTTTACTTTTTAAAGAAAATATTTGGGAACATAACTTCTGATTTCTAATAAAATAATCAAACACACTATTTATTTACTTTTCTAAATTATTTACACTATTTATTTACTTTGATATGTAAATGAAATGATTAATTACTTACACAGAGGGCCAATGTATCGAATATAACAAGAATTATTCACTCCTTGTCGTATTTGATTTTTCGTATGCTCTGATTTTTACTTTCTGACTCTGAATATGGGACTGTATTTCTATTTTGTTCAGCTATAGAGAGTGAGTTAACAGTAAAGACTCCATAAATGCACAAATTTCTCTACAATAACTGCACAAAAACCATCCCTACGGCTATTACGCCGAAATGTATCGCATTCGGATGAACGAAACCATAACTTGAGAAGTATATCTGAGCTCAGAACTAAGGTTCTATTTGGAGAACTGCAGAAAAATACGTGTGAATTTCGTAAGGAGATCACAAATGATCCGTCGTGGTATGTAAGGTATGCAAAGAATTTATCTCGGTAAAAAATAAGCTAAGAGAAGACCGGAAAATTGAAGAATCAGATAATATAAAAATGTACAGACAGTTGGAAAAGGGAAAGAAATAACAATAAATGTACAATATTGAAGTAAATCTTGAAAAGGGTTATTGTTTGGTGCGTTTAGTGTTAATGATGTTCTGGTATGAGGTCCTGGTTGAGGATAGATATACGTAATAGATATTGGCTAATTCACGGAGACATTTGAGGTTGACAACCCTTTCCCAGGCGCAATCGAGGCGTTGTTTCTTACCGAATAATAGGAACGTTTCCCGCCAAGAGAGGGATAGAGAAAGAGAAAAGGAGATAGCCAATTAGCCGCACGCGAATATCCAAGCGAGTCTCTCGCAACTCGCAACAGGATGGTTGTCTCGTCTAAACTATCAACTGATCGTTCGTGTAGACGGAAATATCGAACGTGGACCGAAAAAACAGTCGCAACGCGAGAATCCACGAGGTCGTCGACCGGCGACCATCTTCTTCACGCTTCCACGCGATTCATTTCGGTTTTTCAACGCTCCCTCCGTAGCGGATTCGAGATAGAGGATAGAGGAAGGCGGGAAAAACGAGCGTTCTGCACGCTCGGACCTTCACCTCTTTCCTGGCACTGGGATTCCTCGCAAAAGGTGGTTCCGAAACGAAACGCTGGATCACGGTATGCTCGTAATTCTGAATAGCGCTATTCGATACGCGTCCAAGTGAAACGACGATAAATCTACGGAGAAGCCAATACGATGTGGAAACTTTCGCTGAACGAAATGAATATACAGTGGTTGTAGAAAGTATTCGTACACCGATCAATTTCCAAAAAAACTATGTCAAATTGTAATTTATTAACTTATTTTTTTAGAAACAATGATATTTTACATATTCTCGGAAGTCTCTAGAATAGATAGATTATAAAAAAAAATAGCTATTTATGTAAATTGCGAAAGTAACAAGAAAAAAAAGTGTATACAATACGTGAAACATCTGTTATGATATTTATGAAGCAAATCTGAACTGTTTATAATGCCTTATTAACTAATTTTAACAAACACACGCATTTGAAGTCTATGCAGAATTCTTTGATAAATCTGCACCCGTACAACAATCAGACAGAAGACCACGTGTAATTTTTAACTGACTCAGGAAAGGTCACACGAAATTTACTCATTCGCACATATTTTAAATCTGATCCTCCAACGTGCAATTCCTGTAACGCCGTAGTAACCCTGAAACATATCCTCTAGGACTGTCCTAAGTACTTAGAATTCCGTATTAAAGCTCAGCTTGAGCCTACCTTACCCGGAAACTTCAACAGTACTGAATAAACATATCAATTCCTCTCTGTTGTTAAATATTCATTATTAGGTAACAAGATTTAACCACTTCACATTTTCCACTCCTAACAGCCGTCGCTAGTAACCATATTCAAGAGATTAATGCGACGTTAAATCTGTACAAAAAAGAAAATATTGTTGTAATTAGTGAAACATCTGTTATAATATTTATAAAGCGAAACTGAACCGTCTACAGCGTTTTATAAATTTATTTTGATATCTACCAATAGCTATCGATCTCTACAGGTCAACATCTACAGAATCGCGAGCCGAAACCCTTCAGGGGCTGTGGCATGGGCGTACCCAGCTACAGTAAGGACGCCAGCGTAGCCCAACAGATTTACAAATGAATGTATGAGATACGGTAAACGGTATTTAACCCTTTGCGCTCGGGTGGCGCCTCTAGGGCGACATATGTAATTTAAAAGTGATTTTGTGAACGTACAATTTCAAACTCACTTACATCGGAATACAACTAATTATTAATTGAAATAATAATACATCGAGTGATGAACGTTCTTAGATGTTTTTCTTCGAAGTAGAGTTTTTGGTTTCACTGAAATTTATTATAAAAATGGACTGGATTTGATTCTATAGAGAAATGCCTCGAGCGCAAAGGGTTAAACGACGGAGCGAATGAATGACTGTTCCAGGAATGTTAAAATTCAATATAAGATGTAAACGAAAAGACTGTATGTAATTAAGGAGATTGTTAGCACAGTCAAACCTGTTTTTGTGCGGTGGATAGGGATCGCATAAAAATTCCCACAAAATAAATAGCATAAAGAAAGAGCGCACAAAGACAGAGAGCTGAAAAACGCCAGAATTTCACTTGATCGTTAGTGGAAGAGTAGCGTGTGGTTGTAGCATTGAGGAACCGAACGAACACGATTCGCGGAAAGACGTATCGGTCGTTCCCTCCTTCTCGCTCGTGGAGGAGGGATCGCAACGAACGAAGGAAAGAGCGCTGGTACCGGAAACCGAGCCGCTCGCGTGTCGTTTGCAAATCGTGTCTTGGTACACGCCTTTGTTTCATCCCGTGGAACCGTCGGCGTCGGGATGACTCAGGCGCAGAAGAGGAAACCGTCTTCGTCGTCCAGGAGAAACGAGTAAAGGAAAAAGGAAAAAGGAAAAAGGAAAGGGAAATGAAACGCAGGACACGTGGACTAGACGAGCGGTTTTTATCCTCGTTCATCCATCCTACGACTCGTCTCCAACGGACGCGACGGTACGCTCACGAAAGCGGACCTTAAGGTCAAGTACCCTCGACTTCCGGCGTGACTTACACCGCTGCGCACGTGTCTACGATTTAACCTACGAATACCGCTCTCAAGGAAGAGGATTCCTGCGTGTTTTCTTCTGCCCGTACCAACCAGTCGCTTCGCAATCAGACCCCTTACATTAACTGCGAACTTCTGCGAATCATTTTCAGTCGTGCAACCAGAAAGGGATACAGTTCTTGTCTAGATGAACATTTTCAACCGACCAAACAAACGCGAACCACCGTTTATGCATGTTTGTGATTTTAACTCGTATTATTTTTACCCAAATCAGATGAAATTTTGTTTTTAGATGTTCTTAACATTTTGACAGAACGCCTGCATGAACATTTTCAACCGACCAAACAAACGCGAACCACTGTTTATGCATGTTTGTGATTTTAACTCGTATTATTTGTACCCAAATCAGATGAAATTTTGTTTTTAGATGTTCTTAACATTTTGACAGAACGCCTGCATGAACATTTTCAACCGGCCAAACAAACGCGAACCACTGTTTATGCATGTTTGTGATTTTAACTCGTATTATTTTTACCCAAATCAGATGAAATTTTGTTTTTAGATGTTCTTAACATTTTGACAGAACGCCTGCATGGACATACGTATACATACGTATACATACGTATTCTGGTGCAATTTGTTCGTCTGGCGTGTATAATTATTAGACTGCGGATCTTTCTGCAAATTCTGCAAATATTGTAACACGAACTTTACTTTCAATCTTTTTTATATTCTTGCATATTGTTTGGATTTTGTAGTTTCTTGCATATTCAAATTTCCTATAAATGCATAAGGATACGCGGTCTAATAATTATTCAACAAAAAAGAAATTTTCGATTACAAATAACAGTTACGTACATGTAAAGGAACTGTATTGCATTAATTTGAATATTGCTGCGCTCTCCCGAGCGTTAATACAGTAGATCGCGATAGACACGACAGAGGAAAACAAAATAAGATGTACACGTGGTAAAAGTCACGAATGCTAAGCTTATATCGACTTTGAAATATAATAATGCAAAATTATTTGAGAATCGAGCCACCTTTACTTCACCGACGATCGTTTCGTTTACGAAACTTCGAGTTCCACAGAAACGAAGCCTAAACAAACGTAATTGCTGGTCGATTTACTGCATCGAACTCGGTGGTGACCGAGAGTCACCTCTCGAGTTACTTGCATTACCTTAAGATGCGACTGAGAGTCACCTCTCGAGTGCAAAGGGTTAACTAATGTTATTAATAAAGTTTGTAGTCAGGAATTGATTAAGTGTCGTTTCTTAATTACAGGTAGAAATTTTGTAAATAATATTCTAATAGTAAGTAGGATGTGAGTAACGAAATATAATTTTTCTATTACAGAGAAATTCAGTTTCATCTTACTACCCTGTACCAAATTCTCCATTTATAACATTCTATCCATTTAAAGCAACATGTCTTTATTTATGATTAAATTAGGATTTAAAGTGTTTGCTCGAAAGTTCATCGAACGTTCTTGTTTTCTAGTTAACCTGTCGCAAAAATTGGCGGAATATTCGACTGTGAGAACGCGTAACCGGCTAAACGATCGAAAAGCTGGCACGAGGATACGCACAGTTATGCAATAGGTCTCGGCGGCTTCCGTGCGTGAGATTTTAATGCACCGCGATGAACACGAGCGGCATAACGTATCGGCGACGTAACCGATAGTTGGCTGCGCTACACGACTTCCTGTCACCGCTATGAATTCACTTTGTGGATGAAAAGAATTCCACCTGGCAAATTGTCGAGGCGAATACCGCGAAACCGAAATGACTTAATCGACGCTATTTCTTCTCTTTGCGTACCCCTATCCGTGAGTCACCAAACACCTGTTAAACTCAGAATATCCATACAATGAATCGACAATTAAAAAGAACGGTTTGTAAAAGCCATTTTGTAATCGGTGATGTAATCGTGGCTCTCTGAGAGCAGAATTGTTCCTCGTATAAATTACTAAGTCTGGAAGTACAAAGTATTTGGAAAAGTTGATATAACAAAAGGAAATTGAAGAAAAATGGAAGGAACGTGAGAGGAAATGAAAGAAGAATGAACGGAAATTGAAAGGTAGCGAAAGCAAATTAAAAGGAAAATGAAAGGAAAGTGAGAAGAAAACGAGGGTATATGAACGGAAACGTTAGAGGAAATGCAGAGAAAATGATGGGAAAATGAACACTCCCTCAAATACAGGGAATGATCAAATGTACAACCGTATAAAAAAAAAACTAATTATAAGAAAGAATATGTGTAGGAATATAAAAATTATCAACTCTCTCAAATTTTTACAGCTGATACCACATGTGTTGGAAATAATACTTGATATAAATATCGCAAATGATTAATGCAACGAGATAAGTTGCTAATTAACAAGATTATTCCGTTTCAGTCCTCGTAGCCTGGAGCAATCGCTATTTAACACTAAACCTACCACAACCGGTCAAATGACCGTTTTAAAATTGTTGTGTAATTGTTTTATATGCTACATATCAATTATATACAATTGTTTCATCCATCATTCGATTTAGTTCCACGTAAAATATTTTTGCATTTAATTGAAAAAGGTTTCATTAGTCCCATCACGATAGAAATAGTTACCAAATGGACGTCGGTAGATTTAGTGGTAATTATTATAACGAAAATCATACTCCTTAGAATAGCTGCACTGGTATGAAATAGAGATCACGGTTTTGAACGGGTATTAAAATACACGGATATCCAGGTACGTACACGTGCATCGACATACACGGGAACGCATACATCGAATTATACGGGTACAGTATCTAATTAGTTTTACATACTAACTTTTATGTAAAATAAGTTTTTATTCTAAAATAATGATCCTTATTAATTTTGACAAAATTGACAAGCAATATAACAAATAAATAAAAAAAATATAAACATAAGAAGAATAAATTTTTTAGTGTAATTTGTAAAACTTTATTTATTAGTTAAAATGTTCAAATGAAGTAGGGATCTCTAACTATGAAACTGAAGTTGTGACAATCGTCATAATATGAAAGAAGCGTTCTAAACATGGAGACTTAGTCTACGATTCCGAACAAATATGTACATCGTTTTTTCCTTGCGCAATCTCTAATTCCGCAATGATGAACGTAGAGCTCTGTTGCAGATCATCTTTCAGTGGAAACAGGTTAACGAGCCGAAATTCGGTAATGCTCAAATTTGCATAATCGTCGAACCGTCTCGCTGCGGCCTCCTAGCGTTGCAAAACGCCGCGGTTTTCGAACATCCGCGAGAAATTAGGAGAGGAAGCGCTCGGTAGGCGAGCATTTGCATATTACACTCGGATGGCCACGATACTTAGTTTTTCGAACAAGTTCAAGACGTGTTTAACTCTGTGAATTAAACAAAACAAGAAATCGTTACGGAGAAACAATTACCAAGTGTTTAATTTACTACGGAGCGAGAATTAACAATCTGGAAATTCCTAAAATTAGAAATTTCCATAAATCACAAATCAAACAATATTGTTCGTACTACAGTAGAGTTCTGTTATCTGCACATCGTTTCGTAGCGATGTTTACATACAATGTATGTATTTAGACGTAATAAATACTTTTGTTCGGCCGGTTAAATATAATCATATGAATTCAGTTTGAAGCAGAGAACAGCATCATAATGGCAAGTAAGCGAAAATGTGTGGTTTTAACTATTGAAGAGAAATATAAAATAATTAAAGATCTTGAAAGGAGCGAAAGTGCAACGAAATTACCAAGAATATGTGGTATCGGGAAATCTACTACCACAGATATTAAATAATAGAAACTCAATATTGAAAATTATATGCAGAATGTAGATTCCACCTTCTACTAACGAGTTAAATCGCCTGAGCTTTTTAAATTGGAAAGAGCTCAAGACGAGTTAACTCACTAACTCGTTAACTTATTAACTCATGAACAATAACCTCGTGCGATTTAACTCGTCTTGAGCACGACAAGAACAAAATAATTTGACGAGTATACTCGCGTAGAGCACTGAAAAGGTTGATCATACTGGTCAGCGGATGCACCGCGTGTATAGGTTAACAGTGAATAAATCATTATAATAAACAGTGTGTGTTATACGAAAGTGTTTTATTTTTTATTTAACCTTAAATAGATAGTAATTTTCAAGAATGAATGTTAACCTGACCATCATCCTATTAAAAGTTGTATAACTTCACCGATTAAAAAAAAGTATAGGATTCGTATGCGTTGTGATTTTTACGTTCAAGGAAATCTCGCAGATCGAGAGCGTAAGACATTTAGATGAGAAAGAGGAAGACGGTAAATCGTCCACAAAATTAGCGGGCACTGAACGCTCGCTTCTCTGGTCAGCGCACGAATTCCGTTAGACTGGCAAAAAACATTTCCATTGACTTGCTCTCCGCATTATAACTGTCATATTGCACGCGACGCGCGTCTGCATCCTGCGCATCGTGATCCCGCTAACAACCGGAAGCGCTGCAACGTTATTCACCGATCAGCGGCCGAGCTTCACCGATTCGGATGAATCGATACTCGAATGCACCCGATTCTACAATTTTTGCAATCATTTTCCTTGCAAACGATACTCTCGTAAACACATTAATCGAAACATTGGGTGCATTCAGTGGACTGATCAGGATCACTGATCCAATCACTAGAAATCACTGTATACTAGAAGATTTCAATATTGACATTTTTATAAATAAATAACGATTTCAGTAAACAAATATAAACCGTGTAAGTTTGACAACGTACACGCGATAACGTTATTTAAGATTATAATAAAGATTAAGATAATAATTGATTATACCGACGAGTGTGTTGGTTCAGGTATAATCATTAGTGTTATTAGGTGATAAGTCTCTATTGTATGAAGCTGAAGTATGTGTATATATATTTGCTTTTTGTAATTACAGTATTGTCGCACTGCACAACACGTGTCGCCTGGTTTACGTAACCTTCTTCCTTTTCAAACAATTTATAAGTTCCTGAATCCGAAACTTATAACCGTATTTTAATAAAATCACTAGGACTGTTCTAAATTTAAACGGTGTCATTTGTGTTATGTTTGGTCGAATAATAAAAGCGGTCGGCTGTCGATCCGAGAATTGTGGGTTCGAACTTCCGTGCCTTATTTTTCGTAGACTTCTACAATATTGAAATCTTCGAGTATACAGTAATAGTGGTTTCTAGTGAATAGTGCACAGAATGCACCCGTCGATTTAACTCGGAGTTGTGTAAATTTTATTTCCGAAAAACGAATAAAAATGTCAGATTCGTTAAAAAATGAATTTCTAGGTACGTGCGCAAATTGATTATAAATATTGGGTTGTCTGGAAAGTCCATGCCAATTTTTAGTAGGCGGTACAGGTCTGAATATATCGGA
This sequence comes from Hylaeus volcanicus, assembly GCF_026283585.1. NCBI lineage: Eukaryota > Metazoa > Arthropoda > Insecta > Hymenoptera > Colletidae > Hylaeus > Hylaeus volcanicus. Next base: position 5,822,321 of record NC_071976.1, on the reverse strand, counting down.
ATGGTTGAAAACTAATAACATGTGGAGATCCCTTAGAAGGTGGAAAAATTGTGGACCAAAATGGTACATATATAATTCAATAAATATATATCGAAATTCAAATGTGTCTTTGAATATTTCTTAAAAATTGGCACGAACATTCTGGACAACCCAATAGTTACAAAATATTACTTAAAAATTTTCCAATTTAAATTACGTTATTTTACCATCGTATTTTCGTTGGTCGAGTTAAATGCTCGTTCGAGTATTCCGCTCTCAACCACTGGAACTATCTATGCATGTATATCGTATTTTACTCGATTAAATTGTTCACACTCCGCTGATAATAAATGCGACGGAGAATGAATGGTATTATCAAGTTAATAGCGCAGACATCTTTTGATCGCATGGACGTAGTATTGCGTATACAAAATAATTAGTACGATGCCCCAATTATTCATTCGATTTTTAAACCTTTGCATTCGAGGCCTTTTTTATGGTATCTACCATCAACTCGAGATGTTTCTTAGCATTCTATTGCCATGAATTCTAAGCTATCTAGATTTGAGAATAAGGTCACCTTTACCTCGCCGACAATCATTTTATCGACACTTCAAGCTCTAAAGAAACTAAACCTAAAGAAACATTATTGCTGATATATTTGCTGCGTGAAACCTAATGGTGACTGAGAGTCACCTCTCGAGTGCAAAGGGTTAAGTATCGTTGTATCTGTAAACTCCCCAGCTCAGAACTCGTAAGTCCTCCAAGGTTAAACACCTTTGACACCAAACTAATACGCTAAGTTTCTACGAGAATAAAATTTTACTTTTACGACCTCGTCGCATTCATTTATCCTAATCAGATTTATTTTCTCCGACACTTTACCTTCGGAATTAATACGTTTGGATCCGTAGCGTAACTGCCGCCGTTTATAGGTAGGCGATCGTCGTGTTAAGAGACGAATATTTATGTCTCATATCATTTATACGGCGATGATCTTTTTCAATGGCACACCGCATATAAACGAGCACGAAAAGCCCCGTAGAAAGAAAAAGAAAAGCAGCGATTCGAATGCAACGCAGAGACATTCGCTCCAGGCGAACGTGCTACTGGTTTAAACACGCTCTTCCGGCTAGATCTCACCGTTTTCCGTTGAGTCGCTTCACTCGTTTATCCCCGCTCCTCCTCGGGGATAATCGCGGCAATTATTCGTAACGTCGTCGCGTAATATCCGTTCGCGAAGCATCGTAACAGCTGGAAAGGCGACTTCGCGGAATAATCAAGCGCAGTTAATAAATCTCGTCTCGGTCGCTTTCCGCGTAATTAACCTTGCGAATGCCGTTCCATCGCCGGCGTTGGTATGGCGTCTCAACGTCCATCTCCTTCAGTCCAATACTGGACTTCCCATAAGTCCAATTTTCAAACGAAACGGATTAAAGTTTTATTCGCAGGAACACAGTCAACGACGCGTTGTATCAATTACACGCGTAACGGTACTCGATCATTTATCGAGGAACGGTTTAAAAGTAAGCCTATCTTAAAAATGAAAAAGAACAAAATTTAAAGATGAAAATCCTTGTCGGATCACCGTAAAATATCGCGAAACAGGTTCTTCGCGAATTAAATAGAGTTCGACAATCCGTGTAGTTTCTTGCATGTATTTCATTTATTTAAAAGCAATAATTATTGCTGTAAATTATAATTTACAAAATCGTAATGGTATCGATGGTTTGTCTCGGCAGAAGTGTCGTTAAATTGAAGCTTGACCTCGTAAATTCTAACAACCCTTTCGACCCGACTTTTTTTGTTTATATTGTATTAGTTCTCTTTTAGTATTAGTACTCTTTTAGAAATTGTTGAAATTCTCCCTCCACAAGCACTACCACTACAAGTGTTTCAGAGAAGTAATCAATATTTCGCATAATTTTAACGCACAATTACGATTTCGGGAAGTATATTTTCCTCGGCACCGTTGTCTCGCTTAAGTCGACATTGCGAAACGTCCTGTCGCAAACAATTATTAATCAGGAGCTGCTGCTTTTATGTTACTTATGTTATGCTATAATGTTATTGTGTTACTGTGTTAATATGTTAATACGTAACACTAAACAACGAATTGTGACAACTCTGTGTAACCTTTCATTTTTTGTGTAACAATGGACTTGCCTATTTACCAATAAATAAATAAACGAATGAATAAATAAATATTCCTTGATGTATTATGATGTACACATCATCGAGTTCGAGCGATCGTAACGATCTTCTCCTCCCGACGTCCTCGAAATTTCCACAGGCGTGTTCGATGAATCTATAGCGTAGGAGCGTGATCGAGATGACGCGCATTGCGGGATTTACGAGTGCACGCTAGGTATTCAGGATCGAGATTACGATTTCACTTGCATAAGCCGAGCGTGTCCCGTGTCAACGAGAAGAACCAATCCCTGAGGACATTCGAGCTTTCCAGCTGACAAGAAGGATTCATAATCGTACAACTAACGAGATTTGAAAAACCTGCCACGATCTGGATCGTCCGGTGCCTAGATTATATTTAAAGCCAGATTTATCGAGCAGAATTGTTCTGGTTTGCGAGAGAACGCCTTGGAGAGCAGCTATCCAACGTTACTTACAACCGCGGCGGTGTAAATTAAGGGGTTACACCACTTTGATCTGTACAAAAACTCGAATTATTTTTGGTTGAAGTACTCTATATTTATACGAAAATGATACGCCGTTAATTAGAAACCGATATCGAAATAGCATTTTTAAAATCGGTGGTCACTCTAGCCTCGCCAATTTTCAATCAATCGATTTGAATCTCTTTTTATCTCATCATCGTACGTTTTCCTAATGAAGCACGTACGATTTCTGTTATTATATTGATATTTGTATGCAACTGTTTGTTTTTTTTATGCAACTTCAAGTACCGCAATTTTAGACTAAATTTATATGTCTTACTTTGGAACGATGCCATTTTATTAAAAATTGTATATTTTAAAATAAAAGATAATTTTAAAAATTACGAAGGAATCATGCTTCCATGTGTTCTATTACCAAGAAATAGTCCTGTCAAATCTTCAGTTAATTGGCCATCTACTTAAAGAGGTATGATTAATTAAAATTTGCCATTCTCGTAGAATTTTACATATTTTTTAACAGACTTCGAAAAAGGAGGAGGTTACTCAATCTGACATGTATTCTTTGTTTCGTATTTTGATTAATCATATAGCTCCTAAACTAGATGGTCAAGTAACTCATAATTTCAACGGGAAACAACTATCTTAACGAACAGAAATGTGTGTGCGTGTGTGTTTGTATGTAGTTAGAGGCGCTGCCATTAAGAAACCCCCAAAAAAATTCTTCTAAAAGAATGAACATGTGCTCGTCTGGCAAACCTCACATACTTTCAAAATATTTAGATTCAGGTTCCAACAAAAATTTGTAAGACCTGCTATGAAATTTCACGACAAATCTTAAAGTTTCAGAACGTTGTCTTCAAGAACCGTGACAGTTTTGTCTGAGGAGTGAAGTTTGCCACATGAGCACATATAAAAAAAAAGTACTCAGGATTTTTGTTTTCTTTTTCAGAGACTCGGTTCATTTTTAATCGTCCCGACCAGGGGAAACGCCCACATCTTCACGACGGCCTATCCCGGCACCTTCGAGGCATATGATCGAACCATATATTTATTTTAACGATTGTTAGAACGTATCAATAGAAAGTGTCCCGGATAGTTTGTAACCGTTCCCCTAAAAATTAGCAAGAATTTCGACGAGCGCGAACTAAATGAACGTTTCAATAGAATTTTAATGATTGTTAAGAAGTGTAGTTTAAGTTCCTTTTTTAATTGTAATGGTAAATCAATTATCTACACGCAGTACAAACTTTAAATTATAGCGTAGTTTCAATGATTTTACAGTGGCTTCCTCCCTTAAGTCTAAATTGCAATTTGGACAAAGGCAATCAGAAATATTCACCGGAACATATATGTCCCAGTAAGGTCGAAAAGGTTTAAAGTGGAAGTGAAATAACCTAAGAATGCAAACTCCTTCCAACGCTTCAACCGTTTGTGGAAATCTCCTAATCTTTGTGCTTTCCACGCTTGCAAGTGCCTAATCGAAGCAATATCTGCGTAGTATCGAGGACCGAGTTCGTAATATTCAGAAGCCAAGAGAGAACAATGGAATTCGAGTTGAGGATAAAGCAATCCTTTGTTTCTGCTTTCCGCGGCCAGTTATTAAGTGACCCGCTGAACAAAGGGCGACGTCGCGGAAGTGACTTCTGCGGGGATTCCAGAGAAATTGGATAAAACGCCAAGTCCACGATCCACTATCGCCTCTGGCAGGTTCATGGAACGGTGTCCATGATTCGAGCGGTTCGACCGAGGGAAACACGATTTCCCAGAAACGATTCCGCTGGCGTGCCAGAGTAATCGAGCTGGCCTTGGAGGAAATTGGCAAACCGTCGATGCTAGGATCGACGATCGGCCAAGTTTAAGACCCGTGCACACTGCACACCTGCGGCTAGAAGATTCTTTGGCCAAGGTTTCGCGGTGCTTTACAAGTGTTCAGAATTTTACCGTCGAGTCCATGTTTGGACCGTTTCCAGACCGTGGGAGCACAGTTACAACCTCATTCGAAACTTCCTTACTTGTAACTTGTAACTTTAAACTCGGATTGCGAACGTGGAAAGGATAACATTGAAATTGTCCTCTATCGCAACGTATTCGATGTTAGAAAGGGATTCTAGAATTTCTTTCTCAACCCCGTAAGTGGAAATGACTGCACATCTAAATGTTTAAAAACCACATAAATTTCTTTCAACTTGTAAACAGATGACTTTTTCGAACAATCACCCACAGGACACCTCAACAGACTAGAACAAGTTAAAATTACGCACATCAAAATTGGACATACAAAATACACGCATAAACACCTACTTAAGAAGACCATTAGATCTACTTGCCGTACGTGCAATGAAATTCTAACAAGAGAACACATAATATTTACCTGTATAAATACGGAACCACTCCGCATACAATACGAACTATCCACTAGTTTAAAGGAAGCGTGGAGCACAAAAGAAAAGTTAAAATAATCCAGCTACTTAAAGATGCACATATATGGACCAATATCTAACATTGGAGAAAACCTCATAACAAACTGTCGCTAATAACCAAAGGTTGATGGGACGTTAAATATGTAATAAAAAAAAATTATTAGCTCTTACTTTTTGATGTTATCGTGTGCACTTTTGTTTAAAATTATACACAGGGTCTATATCAATTGTGTTTTATTAAAAAGCAAAGAAACTATACGAGTCAGTTCCTCTCAACGAGCTCCTCTCGTACGCACGTGTTTTTTAGTTTGTCTATTAGGATGTATATCATCCAAACAATCCGTAGTTATTTTATATTCAATTAAACATGAAAACTGTACATTTTATTTTGTATTTACACATTACGTATGAAATGAAGTTATGTTTAATCTAGCATTTCGTTTTAAAAATCCTCAATTTTTTGGACGATACCTCAACATTCAACCGTTTTGTGGATTAATTGCAAGGACTTTAAAATCGGTAATTTAGCTCAATGTTTACCGAGTATATTCGTTTGCACCGAGGTGTGGAATAGTAACAAAGATTACCGTAATTCCGCTGTAAGAGACTGCCCACCACGGAGCCACGGTCATCGCGCTCAGAGCAGAACCGGCGAACCGTTATGAATCGCCATCATTTTTGCCAGAAATAACCAGCGATATCTTGACTCTTCCTTTAACATTTTACCACTGTGTTTACGCTGACGAATAAATTTAACGCGTTTACCGTCGCGCCATCCATACGTTAAAAAAATGAATTCCGAAGCTGAGACTATCGAAGAAATTAAATTTTAGGGTCCGTGAAATCTGAAAAGGGTTGCAATAAAAAGTGTATACTTTCAACGTATATACTTAAACGTTAGATTATGCAGTTTTCAATTGTTTAGAAAGAAAGTTTTAACCTCGTTCGCAAAAATGAACCTGACAGCGAACGTTTTGGATTCGACCTTCGATGATGTTCGAACGACGCCAATGGTGTATAATTAACGGAGAATAGTCGCGACGCACGCGCGTAAAAGGTGAACCGTTAACATTTGCGGTGATTTTAATGCGCTGCATACATATGTAGTATATGCGACACGGTTGTCGTTCTTTTCCTAACTGGACCCTGTTTATTCAGAAAAGCGGCCAACAGGCTTTGATAGCCAGTCGTCGTGTCCCAGACGTATCAGAGACTCGCAAGTATTCGCAGTCATACATATGTCTAAAGCGCCGGGTCCTAATTATGGGTCCTGTTATAGCCAAGTTACCGCTGGATTGGTCAGTCTTTTAAAAATACTGCTACATGTGTCATCATTGTACAACCGTTAGAGGTGACTATGGTAGTCACCCAAAGGAACTTGGTCTCCTAGTTACTCGAAGCAACGTTAACGACTGTCATCGATTATCTTCGACCTCTCATCCAATGATAGCGCCACCATAAAAGCTGTCTGGACATTACGTCACGACATCAGGGTTTATTCAGAGGTCGAGCGTAGCCTGGAATATTCACTTTTTATTGTTATAGAATGACGTAGCAACGATATTTTATGTATTTTTTAATTTAATAATGTATATATGTGACGTTAGGCAAATTAATTATGAATTACGCCGAAAATTTATCGATTTCAGAGCCAAGTACGGTAGCCATTGAAGAGACGGGGAATCGAGTCCTACACGTGTTGATGAAACACATCGAAGCGACGTGGACCGGCACTTTCGGGGATGCTCATGGAGTCACCGAAAAATCTTTGACGGATCATTGTGCTCCGTATATCTTTTAACCCTTTGGACTCGAGAGGTGACTCTCAGTCGCCACTAGGTTTTCTTTAGGTTTGATTTCTTTGGAACTTGAAATGTCAATAACACGATTGTCGTTGACATTTACTGACATGCCCGTTTCTCTTATAAACTGAAGATGGTTTCTTATTAGCATTCTATTGTCACGAATGCTAAGCTTAGATTGACTTAAAAAATGAGATCTCTAATTTGAGGTTTGAAAATCAGGTCACCTTTGCCTCAACGACAATCATTTTATTGACACTTCGAATTCCAAAGAAATTCAACCTAAAGGAAACCTAGTGGTGACTGAGAGTCTCGAGTGCAAAGGATTAAGTCTGGCATGGTCTTTGAACCCTTTACACTCGAAGCATTTTTTCTGGTATCTACCGGCAACTCGAGATGCTTTCTTAGTATTCTATTGCCACGAATGCTAAGCTTAGATTGACTTAAAAAATGAGATCCCTAATTTGAGGTTTGAAAATCAGGTCACCTTTGCCTCAACGACAATCATTTTATTGACACTTCGAATTCCAAAGAAATTCGACCTAAAGGAAACCTAGTGGTGACTGAAAGTCACCTCTCGAGTGCAAAGGGTTAGTTCCAAGTCGTACCGTTTAATCTCGTGAGAAAGGAGATGCTGCTTCTTCCAGTGTATATTTCGAACGGCTCGGTCTGTTTATATAAAAGGTGATAGGGCTACACTAATTTTGTCACCGATGCTTTAAGCTATCGGCTCTGTACGTTTTCATTAGCGGTTCAGTTATCTTGGGAAATGCCAAAATTCCAATGCGTACAAGAATTGCAACCTGAGGACTTACTTATTACACCCCACTTCCTAACAGAAACTACTACCGTTCTGAAATCATAAACCGACTATACCAGCATACAAATTTCTAAACAAACTCGTGGAAAATTTGAAGCAAAAATGGACGAAATCCGTGTTAAGGTCGATTCAGACTATACGACGCGTACCGTCACAGACACGACAAAACATTAAAATACGCGTTGTAATGGAACTATTCGCACTTAACAGACACCGATCTGAACGTTCCGTCAACGGGAATAGTGTGAATAGTTCCATTAAAACGTGTGTTTTAATGTTTTGTCGTGTCGGTACCGGTCCGTGTCGTACAGTCTGAATCGACCTTTAGAGACCGATGAACGTGAATTCCTGTGAACAGCGGGAACCCATCGTAAAATCGTTTGGAGAAGTTCGAAGATAATCGGAGAATCATGATAGCCATCCCCTAATTAAGGACAAACGGCAGTGGTTGCCACAACTGTACGCAACTGCTCGTCCAACAACAATGGCCAGCCAGTCGGCTGGCAAGCGAAGATGAAAAACGTTCGACCCACTTTCGACTGGCGGGCAACTTGGTCGTTATCGCGGTGGCAGGATTCTTTTCCACGTACAAAGGCACCGATTGCTCGCGTGCTTCTTCGCGTGCTTCTTCGCGCGCGATCCTTATCCCGCGGTGTATCGATGCATCATACGGCCCTGGCCGGGCCCTCGTTATCTTCCTCCAGCTCCTTGGAGAACGCTTCTGAAAGCGCCTGCTGCCTGCTGCTCTTTCCAGACCTGGCCGATTCCCGCAGCCTTGCCTCGGCATGCTTCGTTGCATCCTCGTACTTGCGATTCGAGGCTTATATCCGCCCTAGGGGAACCCACCGACCGATGTTTTTGCCTTTATTCATGACCCTCTTCCTCTGACAGTGTTCCTGCCGTTTGTCTTCCTCCGATGCGAACAACAACGCTACGACCATGCGTTATTCCTGCGGAATTCAAGTTGGAACAGACGACAAAGTCGATCCTCTTAATGGATTGGCTGCTCCGTTCGGTAGACTGGGTACAGTTTGTTAACAACGTATTTTCTGGTTCTTGTCTATTGGCTGTGCTCGTCCTTCGTTAGTTAACGGAGTATGGATTTGATATAAACAATTCAAGACGGTAAGCAGAACCAAGGAAACGCCAAGAAGTCGCTTAAGCATGAGACAAAGGGCCCCGGACGAAAAGCCCCGGCTAGGATAAGGGAGCGAACTCACTTTTTCGCCAACGTTTATAACAATCGGACGCATCGACGGTATCGTATTTTTTACATTTGTTAGAAAATTAGAGATAGCTAAATGGCTGAATTACGTGTTTAGTTTCTGTGCGCTCCCCCTCTCAACGGAGGTTCGGCCAGAGGACTTTGATTAGAAAAAGGTCGGACCGTCAAGGGTTTCCTCACGGTTGGGATTTTCTGACAGGGTTCAAACTTTTATTGACTTTCGTGGAGTCGAGACCTATTGAAAATATAGTAAATTCATAGTTCACACTGAGTCATTGTTCGCACACCCTATAGCGCATTCCTGGCCTACATATTCTGATCTTACACATTTTAATTAGTCGATGTTAATAAAGTTAATAATAAAGACAAAGAGAATTAGTTTCCTACGTGTTATTAAAACTTTTCTCATCGAGAACAACCGCGACAATTCGCGATGCGATGGAGCGTTAAACGAAGCAGTGGAATCGTCGATGAAATTATTAGAAGTTCCAAGTCGTACCGCGTTAACCCTTTAACCGCGAGACGATTTTTGCTGGAACTTCTAAGGGGGGTAGGGGTGTGACTTCAAAAAATATATCACATTATAAAAAATAACAAAACGAAACTTTTTTATGTTTATAGTTTATTCATAGGACGTTTAATGTCACAGATAAAAATTAAAAACTTAAGAGATCTTATTCCTGAGATCTCGTCGTAGTCTGATCCTGTTGTTGTTGTCTTCAAGAAAAATGAAACAACAGTTGAACAATCGAATTTAAAAAAAATATCAACTTACGAAGAATGTCAAAACGAGACTTTTTTATGTGTATAGTTTGTTCATAGGACGTTTAATGTCACAGATAAAAATTAAAAACTTAAAAGATCGTATTCCTGAGATCTCGTCGTAGCCTGATCCTGTTGCTGTTGTCTTCAAGAAAAACGAAACAACAGTTGAACAATCGAATTTAAAAAAAATATCAGCTTACGAAGAATGTCAAAACGAAACTTTTTTATGTTTATAGTTAATTCGTAGGACGTTTAGTGTCACAGATAAAAATTGGAAACTCAGAAGATCTTTTTTCCGAAATTCAATTTTTGCAACGAACTTGTAACTTTTTAATTTTTATTTTCGAAAGTAAGCGTCCTATGAATAAATTGTGAATATAACAAAGTTTCATCTCTCCATCCCCTATAAGCTGACATTTTAAAAAAAATTGATTTAACGAATGTAAACATTTTTCTGAGCCCATTTCTCGATTCTTCGCAGTCAAAGGGTTAAATAACAAAATATCTCGGTAATGCTTATTATTGGACCCTCGGGGGCTGTAGGAACTTGGGTACCCTAGCTAGATGGGGCCCAATGGGGACCTAGTGTACAAAAAACAAGACTAAGGTAAATGTAACGTACAAAGTTACGACAACGCGAACTAAGCCAAAATTAAGGAGTTGTGTAAGGCAAAGTAATGTCAAGAAGAATACAAATAATTGTATTGTGATATACGGACTCGGTGCAATAACTGAAGTGACAGTTACGCACTTAAAAAACCAAGCGTATTATCGGGTAATTATCGAACCCGCAGCGCTGCCGTCTTTTAAGCGTTAATTAGAAATACACATTGACATCACTTCCTAACGAAGTAACATGGTTCGCACATTATACTCCGACGACTTTTGATCTCCACTTACGGTTCTTGCGACTTCGGCTCGTTCAGATAATCTCCTTGTCAAGCACGCGCTGATTTCCCGAGCAAACGTTTACGCAACTATGGTTGCTTGATTCTAATTGACTCTATGACGGTCATGTTGGCACTAAAAGATAAAATAGAAGAAGATCGGATGAAAAAGAACATCAATCCTTGGATAGTTGAAACTTTCGCATCGAGGAAGGTTGCATCTTATTTTTCCAGCAATTTGCACGCTTTGCTGCAATTATAGCATCCGTTCATCGCGCTCCAACAGCAAAGCAATCCCTCGGACCGTTTTTATTTTTATTTCCACTTCGTCCTCGAATATTTCACAGAGATAACGGATGCGAAACGATAATTACATTCGATTGCGTATAAGAGAACCGCTCTGAAGAAGTCGGTGAACAAGCAATTGTTCGATTGTAATATGTAAATACGACACGCTTTCCGCCACCGATGTATCATCGATTGCAACCTTCATCCGTATAATTTTCTGCGTTTACCGATCATCATTGAAACGTTACTTCTTCTTCTGTCAGCGAAGAACGTCGTCTCTGCCGAATGCGTTTAACTCGCAACTGTCTAGCTACCGACAGCAGCTTTTAATTAAATAGCAACGAAATGTTTTTGTTCAGTTATCAAAGATACTGGTCTTACACATGTCTTATCTCATTTAATTCTAACGGTTTACATGGATGAGCTCCTGTTTAACCCTTTGCACTCGAGAGGAGACTCTCAGTCACCACTAGGTATAACGCAACAAATCTACCAGCAATAATGTTTCTTTAGGTTTAGTTTCATAAAATGGCAATCATCTTCGAACTCCATCTAAGTTTAGCATTCGTGACACTAGAATGCTTAGAAAGCATCTCGAGTTGCTGGTAGATACCAGAAAAAAAGACCTCGAGTGCAAAGGTTAACACTAAACTTACCACTACCGGTCAAATAACCCTTTTCAAATTGTTATGTAGTTCTTATACTCAATATATGAATTATACGTAATTGTTTCATGCATTATTCAATTTAATTCCACGTAAAATATCTTTGCATTTAATTGAGAAAAATGTCTTTAAGACTAGAGATCTGTCCCATCACGGTAGAATTAGTTAAAAATAAACGTTGCTAGGTTTAGTGTTAATCTAAACAATTTAAAATACAACGAGAAGAAACTATCTTAAAAATTAAAAGTATATAAATAGTACAAAATTGTATACATATTGTATGTATTCAATATTTTGTAGGTATATATATACGCTTTATTGCACGAACACCCGTGGTATGCTTATGAAATATGATATTGTTAAAGTATTATATATTTGTAAAAAGAATTACATATTAATTAAATACGGTCGATGGTTGGTACTGTAACGATTTAATGATGCCGCTTAGACGCAACGTCGAGACATCGAATCGATCAGTTTGTTAGCGTACTTCGTAATAGTCTTCTCTTATTCGATGCGAAGAGATTTCATTAAATCAATCTTAATACGATGCTTTTTACTGCCTACTCATCTTCTCAGCGCATACCGCAGGTGCTCTACACTCTAAACGATTCTGATCAGACGATTAAGGGTTAACATCACTTTAGAGGCCGAAAAGAGGCTTAACTTTGACAATTAATTTAGAGACTATCGCAAAAAGAATGGGATTTCTTTTTACAGGGTTTCTTTAATACATATTGAAGTATAAACGAAAAATTGTTGTTTTATAATTTTAGTACAAAATGACGGCGACAAAGGGAATCTTCAAAATTCACTGTTTTTAAAACGCCTTCACGTGAGGACGGTGTTCTCGTTATGTATAAAATCTGGAACAAATAACCAACAAATTTTATAATGTATATACTGTTGGCTATAGAAGTACGT
>NC_071976.1:5799111-5809900 GCF_026283585.1 Hylaeus volcanicus | reverse complement strand
AATGGTTTTATAGGTTTTTTGGTGCGAGGAACACGAATCTGAAGTCGGTTTTGCGGCAAAAAATTTCTATGTCTGACAACACCTGAGAATACGATCGTAATCGCAGACAAAGTGATTACGCCTGTAATCGTAATCACAACTCGAAAACATTTTATTACAACCGTAATCGTAATTATGATTACGATTATGCCCAACACTGTATTCATGTTTGCGCGAAAATCTTCATCACGAGGCAGACTCGTCAAAGTACAACATGGGGTTAAAAGGATCTTGGATGAGCTGATTACTTTACTTTGACTTCGAAATGCGTATATTATACAGGTGTAGCAGGACGGGTGGTACAACCGAGCAGTGGGTGATACTACATGTAAAAATAAGTCGAAAAAAAGGAATAACATTTTTTCGTTTGACGCTTCGTTCAAAACAATGATTGAGAGTGATTAACATCGGAATAGTTGGCCGATTGCGTTTCGTGACTAGAGGATGGGAGAAGTGTCGCGGTCGTAAGAAATTGAAGCACATTCGAGGTAACGGGCAGAACGCGACACGAGACTTGATCGAGCACGCGTATCTTTGCACGCTTCTGATGTGGCTAACGGCTCTGCGCAGCCAAATTGATTCTTACGCAAACGACGTCCGAGCGAAGAAACGACACGGTCGAATTGTCGTGGATTCTAGACGAAGAATACCGTTATCGGTGTTCGGATACGTCAAGCGAGGAGAACGGTACGCCTGGGTGCCAATGTTCCTCTGCTTGCGGTTTTTCTGCCGACTGGATCCATTGTTTCCTCGGTGCTGCATTGTCAAGGACCTTTTAGTGTCGTCCTTAGAAGGAGGACGAACCCGATACTTTTTAAAGTAATCTGTCGTTCATTAAAGTACTTAACTATTTTACATTAGTTATTACTAGACTGTGGATCTTTATGCAAAATAAAATCTTCGCGAACGTGCCCACAAAAATTGAACCTAAATAAGAATTTATTTTATTTTGCAAATTATTACAACACGAACTTCATAAAAAAGATTGAAAGTAAAGTTCGTGTTATAATATTTCCATATTCTTGCATATTGTGTGCATTTTCTAGGTTCTTGCACATTCAAATTTCCTCTAAATGCATAAAGATCCGCGGTCTAGTTATTTCCATACAATTATTTCCATTCTTTTATCATTATTTTCTCTTACATGACTCCTGCACTGTTTTATCTAAACTTGTTTGTTTTCATCCATGTATCATTTTACACTTTCTCTGTGTCTTTATTATTTGAAGTTAAATTCAAGGCATTTTCAATGCCAAAAGTTTTTTTTATTAATGATTCAAAATATTCAGAATTTGATTCTAAAACTAAATAGCAACAAAAAAATTCGTGTTAAATTAGAAGTTTAACATTAAAAACAAGCATATAACTACAAATTTATTCATTTAAATGTCGTAATTATAAAGATATTCGATTAATTAAAATCTCTCCTTGTTTTTCATGGTTGGCTTAGGGCTGGCTAAAATATAAAGTATGGAAAATAGCTTAAGGGCGAAAAATAAGGTATTAGACAGTGCAATAGCAAAATAAGGGTAGCGAATAGTCAGTAGCTCCCCAAGCTAGCACTACAAACTATAAAATAAATAAATAAATAACAAACTATCGACGATACAAAAAACAACACTTGGTAGTCTGATTCGAGCAAGTACGGTACGTCAACTTTAATTTCTCTAGAAACTAATATATATCCTATTCAGAGTCACCGAAGACTGATGGAGATTGATTACTCCTTGAACTGTTTGAAATATGGGTGCTTCCGACGTCAACCGAACATGCTGGCTTCAAGTCTAATTACTACCCTTTTAAATGGCAGGATGTTTTCTAATTTTGATAAATACACGCTAATCGTCGACTAATGTCCTTCGTCTAAAAAAACCGCAGAGCTTCGTGTAATAAACCCTGCCAGTGACTTCTGCAAACAATCGTTATCCTACTCGTTCTCAGGTTCTATGGGTTGTCTTTCAAACTTGGACATGTCCAACCATTTTAATAAATTGGAAAAACTGATAATGTTGTAATTTGTAAGATACTTATATTGAACTGTGTGCTTTTTTATTAATAATAATGTCCTTAACTTTTCACTTTTCATCGTCTTGGACGCTTTTGGTTCGGATCAACGATTCGTTTATTATAAAATCATGTACATTATCGCGGATAAACATTTTTTTATACTGTAGATAAATAAATGTGAAGCTAAATCGTTATTTGAAAAAGTAAGCAACTCACTACATTAAACAAGTTATATGTGTACTAATTATTATATTATTTGGATCAAATTATTCCTTTCTATACCCAGAGCAGATATGTTTTTTTATAGCGATACAGTAAAGATTGGGTAAGTGCAAGGCAGGATTGATTGGATAAATACAAGATGACTATCCCCACCATTGGAGGTGATCTCCCTTGACACTTGGTGAGCAAGCAATGATCTTAATCGATTGATACGCTTCTGCCGACTGCTTTTTTCCCTCAGACCTCGGATAAATGCAATGTTTGGGTCCCAATTGTATTGCACTTATCCAGTCTTTATTGTACATCGAAACCCAGTAACAGAACGAAGTCCGGAGTCCCGCGCAAGAGGACGAAACTTTTAAATTCGTCAAATAAATTTTTTAAAAATATAGACTTTACCAGTCTTTACTGTACTTGTAGCACTACTATATCGAGACAGCTTTCGTATTCCATGAAGTTGACAGGATCAATATTGTTCCTCCTTCCGCTTTAATCCTACATTGATCCGCGATGACTATGCGCTGATGCAACGATGAAACGATGACACCTAGATCCTTTATCTCTGATTCCTTCTGACTTTCGTTCCGCGTCGCGAGACATTATTTGTCCAAGTCGAACAAAGAGCTTTCCTGACGAGTATAAAACCGCGGTATAAGTCACGAGTAACCCGGTGGAAGACAATGAATCACTTACGAAGCGATCTTCCGTGCGATCGGCCGTGTGATCGATGACCTCGCTCGAAAGGATCCACGGCGCTGATCCACGCGATCGTTACGATCCATTGCGTCCCTTCTACGGAAGCTTGCATCTCCGTCGAACGTGCGGTGGCACTCGCACACGCCTCTTCTCGTAAACCGAGTCTCCTCGATGGATCCACTTTTTCCCGAGAAACTCGACTATTCTGAAATCTCTGAGCGTCTTTTCTTCGGAAAAATCGCGTCTGGATTGAACGCTGGTCGAGATAATCGCTGAGAAGAACACTGGAATTTCTGAGTTGTGTAATGGATAGTGTCCGGCATCGTGCATCGGGTTCTTGCAATCCTGAATTAGATTCAGCGTCTCGATGTTCACGGTCGTTGCAGGGAATTCTGAACAGTGTATCCGTCGATCTTGAATTTGCTTATTCGAAGATTCTAGATCGAAATTTTCTGTTATCGATAACTGTTGTGAGAAATTAAAATGAACTTCACTCATTGATAATTGTTATGAGTGATCAAAATGAATTTCTTTCATAGATAACTGCTTTGAGCAATCGAAAAAATATTGGACACTAATAACTGTTATTTATATCCAGAAAGTTTAAATCTTAATCGATATTTTTTAATCATTTTATTCTTCGATTTTTGTTTCTTATATTCTGTGTTGATCATCTTGAATTTCAATAATAATCAACTTTTTATTAATGATTTCTATCGTTGAAAATTTTAGAATAACTGTTATTTTTGATCCCTGTTTACAAACTCCACCAAAGAGATGCTTCAACTACACACGCTTGTATGCTTGTAAACTGTGTGGAGCAGTTTTATTTAGGTGTAGCATGGTAAATTAGTCAGCAGATAACACCCGATCATTCGACTGACCAATTTTTTCAATTGTTTCGAAAACTTGTGTATCTATAAGATCAAAACTTTGTTTTGTTTATATCCGATTTAGAAGATGCAGAATTTTTTGTTGGATGACTTCCTCGTACATTATATATTTTTGATGATTAGAAAGCCGAAACCTTGTCACACTCTTTTATGGATTTTCTCGTTATCATTGTCTTCACCTGCTAAGCGTCACGCATCTCAACCATCGTTATACCAAAGAATTGAACAAATTCTATGATTTCTCGATGAAACTAACCGATACGTAAATATTGAACGGTGGTACGAAAAGTTTGAGAAACACTGACGAAGAAGAATACGTTTAACGCGATGCGGTTCAGAAAATTGATACGAGGTTCGTTACAAGTTAGACGTTTACGCGTCGCGCATGAAATCGTGCGGAATAAATTCACGTGTAACGGAACATCGAGGAAGGAAGCGTCGTTGACCGCTTAATAATCCAGCAATCGTCATTAGCCAAGATCATTTATAACCCCTTTGCCATTTTCTATTTATGGGCCAACTGACCGTGGGTCGAGCCGGATAATTATGGATTCGCGAAACGTACAGTTACCGGCTCACGTTATTACGCGCATTAAGCTAGAAATACGGATATTTCGCGAACCTAGGGCTCCCATCTATACTGGAAAGGTCACCGAAAATAACGGTTGTCCTGCTATTCTCTCATCGACGTGGAAAGCCGTGTAACCTCGTTCCATCTTCTGGTTCCTTGATCCACGATCAATTTTCTCGCTGCTCGGCTCTTGCGGTATTATCGAGCAGTCCCGAGCCTGGACTGCTATTCGAATATGCGATAATCCATTGCCGAGTGAACCCATCGCGGACTAATCGCAAGCCTTCTCTACGAGAAAATACAGACTTAACCTGATAACTGGGTCAGGCTATAGCTCTGTTCTAATCAAGCAAACTTATCGATAACGGTCACTCCACATTTGATGTTCACGTGGTAGATAGTTTGCAAACGAGTATTTTACACGTATAGTGCGACCGAAAAGTAATGTCATTTTCTTCACATCAAAGTCAAATAAATTCTTAATAAGTTTCTAGTTTTAGTAAATTATGTAATCACTCTCGTTGTCAACAGCTTTTTGCCAACTAGCGTGCAAATGTTTAACGCCAGATCGATAAAAATCAAGGAGCTGATGAATGATAAATAAGAATTGACTTACTTTCCACTCCACCTAATACTTTGTTTTATCTGTAACCGTTCGCGTCGAAAGATTCGAAATAGCCCTCGAAGTGGAAGATTGAAAATTTATTATTGAGTATAGTTAAATAATTTCTTCTTTAATTGCGTAGTTTTGGATGTGAAATTCAGCTGTCGAATAACCAAAAAAAGAAAAAAACATACAGAGGGTGTCCCAGCCGAAGTGATACGGAGCTTTAAGCTACTTGAAATCAATACGGAGGGTTTCATTTGGGATTCTAGGCCCAAGGAAGGAGAATGGGAAGAATCCCAATATTCTGGGCCCGAGGAAGAAGAATGGAAAGAATTCCAATATTCTGGGCCCAAGGAAGGGAAATGGGAAGAATCCCAATATTCTGGGCCTACAATTCCAAGCGAGACCCTCCGTATCGATTTAAAAAACCGCGTGGTGCTTACTGCATCGATGGGACCGCCCGGGGCCGAATCAAGTTTTTTCCTTGAAAATTAGCAAACTCTGAAGCGTTCTATCTTGAAAACTAATAAAAATCGGGCAAATACATTAAAGCTTAATGAATTCATCTTAAAAAGTACTATCACATGGTATAAACAAAATATATAGTTCCATTTGAAAAACGAAACTTGACCACCATATCTCGTTTGTTGGACTTGCATGAGGTTTTATTATATTGAAAACAACACAGCTTTACTAAAAATAATGTAATTAAAAAACAGAAAATAAAGTACACGTTCCATGTTATGAGATCGCAACACGTTTCTTAATGAACACCACGTTTTCTGTAAAAGCAATGTTACCAACCTAAAAGACTACCAAAAAGTATATTTAAGAGCTTATCGATTTCAAGAACCGCATGGTGCTTACTGCATCAATGGGACCGCCTAAATTTTTTCCTTGAAAATCAGCAAACTTTGAAGCGTTCTATCTTGAAAACTAATAAAAATCGGGTAAATACATTGAAGCTTTATTAATTCGTCTGAAAAAGTACTATCGCATGGTATAAACAAAATATATAGTTCCATTTGAAAAACGAAACTCGACCATCATATCTCGTTAAATAACAAAGTTAACAAAAATCCCTTCTCGCTGAAACGTGAGACCCATTCTACCATGCAATTTCCATATTTGAAATTTTGCATTCGGCAGATAGTTTTGGAGTTAGAGCTCTTTTTCACTTAGGCTGGGACACTCTGTATGTCTCTCAGATACCAACCTCCCCCCCGCTGCCAGCCCATTCATATTTCTTTTGCCCGTAGTTTTGCTCGAGTAGCCCCGACCACCGGTGTAATATGATCCGAACCGATTGATACGCTTCTGTCGAGTGTTTTTTTTTTGCTCGGATCTCTTTCTCTTTCGCTATCTGTCCTTTTCTACATTCGACGCTCGGCACGTGTCAAGTGTAAACACATAAAAACACTCGAGTGCAATGTTTTGGGTATCCGATTTTGCATGCTTCATTCAGTCGCTGCTGTATCTTCTAATGTTGTGCCAACAAACTTCGAGTTTAGAGAAGGACAGCGAATGAAGAAGAGGACGGAGCGACATGAGAAAATGGCGACCAACACCCGGATTCTTTCGCTGAGACAATATGTAGTTAAATATGGTGCGAGTTACGTCATGTTTAGTCTCATTTTAATGAGAAAAATGTCAGGAATATGATGGTAACAGTTTTACAACAAAAACAGTAATAATAAACAAAGTTTGATCGTTGTGTAGGAGTGTGATATATAATATGAGGGTAAGCGTGTGAGTGTATCCGTGAATGCAATGGTTACGTGGGAACGCGATGTGATTTGTTATTTATAATAATTCGGAGTTCAGTTCGGTCGAGACAGTTGTAAAAGTCAGACAATAAAATATACGTTGTCAAACTGCAAATCGTTTAAAAGTCATTTGATTCCTACAGTTGCATTAGCATTGTCTCATCGAGATATCCGATCCCGGATCGTGTTACTGTCCATTTATCGTAGAGAAACTTGTGCATTTAAGGAGACTATTGAATTATACATACATCGCACAAGATGCATTCAAACCTCTACTTCGAGAGATATTTTTATTCCCTTGACAATTATAATTAGAAATGTTACTTCGAAAAGTATGAGTTACGAAAAATTGATTTGACATAGAGGGACCTCGAAGCAGAACGTAGATATCAACAATCTCCGCAAAGACTGCTAGTATTACCCTAATTGCCGACTTAACGCAAAATTAATGTCGTATGTTCATGGGTAAGAATGGATCGCGATAAAAGCGATGATCGTTGGAGCTAACGATGCGTTTCTTAGACGAGATGGTAGGGTTGTCGAGAAGAAGATGGATGAACGATGTTTTTTCAAAAATAGCCAGAATCGCTTCAGACCGCTTGGAGTAACTGGTTGAAATCTCCGTGTTCAGATCGAAAGATAATACGGGATCCTGGCTCGATAACGTTCTTATGTAGCCTTGATGTAGAATAAATTAGAAACCACGCGTTCGATTAATCGACGCATAATTATGGGAACGAATAATTAATTTGATATTTTGTTCCTTGAGGCAGGTCGTGACATCATTCTTAATAGAATACGGAGATCCCAGATCATCGAGCTATTTAATCTCACCAACGATCCGATTAATAGGCTAATGGATGAAATATTAATCGATTCGACGCAGTCGAGGTTCGGTTAAGCAATAGCACCTACAGTTGGTGTAGAAAGTATTCGTGCACCGATCAATTTTCAAAAAAACTACGTGAAATTGTAATTTATTAACTTATTTTTTATTATCAATGATATTTTACATATTCTTGGAAATCTCTGGAATAGACACAGTACAGAAGAAATTAGTTATTTATATAAAGTAACGAAATTTAAATTAACTAAATGTTGACGTTATTCGGGATGGGATTTTCTTCCATTTCCCTATTTACTGGAAATTTGATACTTTCTAATTTGTACGAAGCAATAAGCACTTGGTCATAAGAACAGTAGGATTACTTATTGCTTCTATATTTCTACCGATTTCTCGTATTTTCTTGTTAATCTCACAAACTATATAAACTAATAATTGTTGTTTGGACTATATCTATTCTAGATTTCCGAGAATATGTAGAAAATCATTGATTATAGAAAAGGAAGTTAATAAACTAAAATTTCACACAAAACTTTTTGAGAAATTGATCAGTGTACGAATATAGGGGATGAAACAACACCCTACAGTTTCAGATAAGATTTATTTAAAACATTTGGCTTTGTAGCATATAAAAACATTCTACACCCACTGTAAACTGTACCTCGCCTATTTGCACATTATATTCGCCTTTAAGAAACGACTTTGTTACTCGCTTTAAAACAACTTTGATTGGCTCTTGGATGATCTTTGGAATTTGAAATTTTGCACATTTTTTATATTGTTACTATAAATGTGTATAAATAGCACCAGTGGTGTATTTTTTATTTGAACTGTACCCGAAAAGATTAAAAGTCTTCTTATAAACAGCTACTAATTCTGGATTAATTAATCTTAGTTTGTTAAATTTCTATCTGAATAGTTTGTTAACGAAACCTAAAACATCGAAAAGATACGCGTTTATAGGTACTGTAATCTTTAATAGGTTCAGAACCAGTGTCCTAAAATGCTCTCCCGGTTTACAACTGATTCTTAATGAAATACAAACAATACCTTACGAACAATTCTAACAATGCCAACGTATTGCTTCGTCGCAGTAAGTCGTCCGTTTTATTTCATACATTAATTAAACTACATCCGATAACAAGAATTCCACTTTATATGTACTGTGATCTTTAATAGGTTCAGAACCAGTGTCCTAAAATGCTCTGCCGGTTTACAACTGAATCTTGATGAAATACAAACAATTCCAACGTACTGCTTCGTAGCAATAAGTTGTTCGTTTTGTTTCAGACATTAATCAAACTACATTTGATCAACAAGAATTCCACTCAATGGAGCAAAACCAGTATCGAACGACTGTGATATGTGTATCCGCCTTTAGAGAATTTCTATTTTTAAGTTGAAGTTCGATTTGCGTCGGACCCGTGCGAACTGAGACGGCCTTGATGTTTACCTTCAACGTGCGACAGTGGCGAATGAAAAGTGAACGTGCTGTCAGGCAAAATAATACTGAATATACATATGCTGACGCGCTAATTAGTCGCGAAATTCAATAATTTTGAATCTGTTGTGTTTTCTAAAAATTGAAACTAATAGTAACCATTCTGTAACACTATTTTGGTTATTTAGTATATTCTTGTTATTATTATACATATGAAAAAACTGAATCTGGACACACTGAACTCGCGTGTTTCGCGGGAGCAGTAAAATAAAAATGGCCAACGAAGGTCTAGAAAGAATGTCCTCGAGTACGTCCTCGAGGTGTTAAAAGCCCGACCACGTGAAACGTGTACCATGACGCCCGGTGCTCGTCGAGGAATCTATAAACAGAGAATAGAGAATGCTTCACGGTGAGAATAATGGTTCGCAAACGGCCGTCGTTAGCGAAGAGAATGAAACTTGTTCGCATGCGAAGCTACTCAAACAGAGGGAAAAACCGCTTTCTTTCGAGGCGCGGTTTCTCTTTGAGAACAAACATACCGCCGCGCCGCGGCGTCGCGTCGGGATGAACAATGACGCGGGCAGCAGTCATTTCGAACGAAATTATTACGAGATTGACTTTTTCCGACTCCTGAAAAATTTCATATGCGCAAACCATCTCGAAAGGAAGTTGCCGCGTCAGACGTTACTTTTCCAGACCGACGCTTTCAGGGCAACAAATTATCCGCGTCTTTTGTGGAATAGTCACCACAGAGAAATTACATCGCATTCAAGTATGACCTATTTCCTTTTTTAGACGTTACGAATCCAATTTAAAAAATAAAAGAACCAATGCAAGTTTAGACACACATATTTATCCGTACAACACATACACACATTTATCCGTAACGATTTTATTCTGATAACGTTTTGTTTTGTTTTGTTTTGTTTTGTTTTGTTTTGTTTTGTTTTGTCGCGCAAACGACTGACAAAATTCAAGCATAGACATATGAAAATATGTATATACATAGTATAGTAACAGTTTATGCTCGGTCTACATTTTCATATGTCTATGAATTCAAGCTGGTTTGAATTTTGTTGTTCCATATCGATTTCTTGGTCATACGAATCGGCATGCTGTGTCACGGTCATCGCCATTTTTTTAAACGGAACCATGGGATTTTTTTGGCAAATTATGAAAGCTGACGTTAAGACGAATTCATCGACCTGTAATATTTGGTCATTTGTGTAGTATAAATCCTTTTGGAGTTTGAATTCAGAACAAGGATAGAAGGAGAGATGGAAAAAAAGAAGCTTTCGACTGATTGACGGACTGCATTAAATCTAACGCTTAAATAAACGCTAGAACTTTTTCAATTCTTCGTGTTTTCTTTAAAAAACTGCTATAATCGCAGCATATACTGTCTAACTTTAAGGAATATTTTCATTTTTAGTTATCGAATGCATCTAACAGGTGCTATATCAACAAATACTATATATACTATATATATATAATGTATATAAAATAAGTTACCATAAATATATGCTTTTAAAAATAATCATATTAGAACATTTGTAAGAAATTTTTCATTAAAAAAAAATATCATAATTGCAGCTCCCAGCGAACGGCTACTTATTTTCGTCCACAGCGAAAGTGTTAAGAGCTTCTACAAAGTGAGCTGGCAGCTTCAAACAGGCAGTATCATACGTACACCAGTTGAAAGA
>NC_071976.1:5778113-5799101 GCF_026283585.1 Hylaeus volcanicus | reverse complement strand
AGTTGAAAGATCAAAAATTTCAAATTACTAACAATTACAAATTACAAGTTACAAGTTACAAATTATTGGAGACAGATTGTTAACTCCAATCTAATATGATAACGAATTAACATGAATCTTAATTTTTACCGATTCCCTTCATTTTACGCGTATACCTGTTACATAAAACCATTGTTCGAACATTAGTTTGAATTTGCAGAATTGTAAACCGTTATCGATTCCTTTTTTTTTACGCATCGTTGTCAAGTTCGATTGCCCTGATTAGCTACGACCGACGTGTTAGCGAACGTGATACGGTTCGCGTGTCTATACGACGCTATCACCGGGAAACTGACGTTTCTAAAGGTCTTTCAACGAATTCGCGACGCGCTAGGTCCGCGTGACGGTGAAATTCCGTTGGAACTCGATGGTAAAAGGTAAAAGGCTGAAAGTGTTCGGCCTACGGCTCCGCGCACCGGTTAAAGAGGGACTTTCGATTCGCATCGATGTCGAGGAGGAAATCGTGTGCTCGTCTCTCGTTTATAATCGTCATCTCTCGCCCTCTTTCGCTCTGCTCCTCGGTATCTCTTTCGCTCTCGTTGGGCATACGGGAATGTAGGTCGCACGGTTGCGTTCACCTTCCAGCAAAGCAATGTCTTCCAAGGAAGGTCGTCGTTCGTCTGGAAAGCCTCTTTCTTGACCATTCTTTTCCCTTTCTTTCGATCATCGTCGCGGAATTGTGACGACGCGAATGTTTCCAATGAGTAACATCTCCATCGGTTCGACTCGTTTCTCTGCCAAGGGTGCTCGCCTACTTCCCAACGATCGCGATCACCCTTTGTTTACATCGTTTCACGCGTAAAACCAAGACGAATTTGGTACTCACGCGTTGACTCATCCTTTTATTCCAACGACTAACAATTGCACACGAATCTCGGAATTTTTATCTCGGTGATTCATTTTAACACCTTCATCGCCATGTCACCCATATATGGGTGACAGTGCTTTTCACTGAAGAATTAAACAAATTGATTCCGAAAGTCAAGCATCAAAGGAAATGAATTTAACCCTTTGTGGTTGTATGTTTACCCTCAACTACCAAAGATTTTTTTACCGTTCCGGTCGTATGTCTGCTCTCTGCCACCACAACAAAGGAACCATACTAATCTTATATTTTATTCCGCAAACTGAAAAGATTTAAGCCATTAGACAATAGTAATAGATTCTAAGATATTAGTGTAATAATAGATTAATGGAAAGACGAATATATCGAATATTGTTATTTTCTCTGTAACAGATTGTAATAAATACCAAATAGCCGAAAATACTTGATAGAATTCCAAATAATATTTTACAAATTGTGTTTACGTGTAATTAGGCATTTTGGTTTCTTAAAATATTTCAAAAACCATACTCCAAAATGGCAAGAAGAAAGTTACCGAAAGATACCACTCGATGGAGAACTATAAAATATAATTTTTACATAAAAACGTTACATTAAAACACATTATTGTGTAAACATATATCTAAAGTCCACAAAAGAATTACTTAATCTTCTTAAGTTTGCATATTATGTATCGCTGCTCGTTCTTCGGAAATTTGATACGACCGCAAAGGGTTAAACGAAAATCATGAACTTTGACGAAGTTACAAAACTATATACCGCGATAAATGTTTGATTATGTAGTCTCCAATAGTCTAAATATGATAATATTTAACCCTTTGCACTCGAGGCTTTTTTTTCTGGTATCTATCAGCAACTCGAAATTATAGAATAGTATTCTATTGCCACGAATGCTAAGATTATATTGATTTCGAAAATGAGATCTCTAATTTGAGATTTAAGAATCAGGTCACCTTTGCTTCACCGACGATCATTTTATTGGCACTTCGAGTTCCAAAGAAATTAAATCTAAAGAAACATTATTGCTGATAGATTTGCTGCGTGAAACCTAATAGTGACTGAGAGTCACCTCTCGAGTGCAAAGGGCCATTTGTCTAATTTGTTCTTTATTTCCTTCCAACATCCTTCGACCAATAGCTTTCCTGACTCTTCTATCCTTCCTTCAAATCTTGACCAATAAAATATATTTGTCAAGTACTTTCTTGATTCTGCCTATATATGCCGATATAAACCTAAAATAGAAACCTAGTGGTGACTGAGAGTCACCTCTCGAGTGCAAAGGGTTAATCCTAGCAGGAATTTTCAAGAATATCTGTTTGGCAGTAAACGTGTTAAAGTTTGTTCGGAGCAACCACAAGTTCGATTTCCTAAACACGTAAAAATATGGCAGCTATATTTTTAGTAATTTTAATATATTTTGCACTTTATCACCAAGGAAGAGATTACATCCTTAAGATACCTAAGAAGAAGTCGTACCGCGATTCCACTGTTTTAATCCTCTCATGGTCCTAACAATGACACTAATTTATTCTTCTTTGTTGCAGTGCAACTTCCTAAATTGGAGATGTAGCAACTGTACGTCTAGCAGTTTATAATGAATTGTACGCTACCACAAAGAAACGGTAGTCGCTTTTCAATGGACTAAAGATAAGGCATCATCGTCTTCGTTCGCTTTGTATGAAACTTCTGTTATTGTCACAAGTCAACCAAGAGTTTCTTTGTTTTCAATGTGCGAAGGTGGCGAAGACGTTTTATGCAATCTTACTAGTTGCTGTTGATTCTAGTACGCGCACGTGGGAAACTAAGAATGCTGTTATGATAATTCAGCGTCGATATTGTTCGGCACAACTATAGATTCGGTCGAATTGTAAACGATTCTGCTCTATCATCAAGGAAGAGATTATATCGTGTACAAGTCTAGGAAGAAGTCCAACGTAATACGTTTCTTCGCGTAAACTCTGTAATGTTCTTAACGATGAGTTTAGCACATGAATTTAGGCGACCTTCTTTATTGCGGTGCAGTTCTCTAAATTGGCGATACAGTGACTGCAAGATAAACAATCGCAATAAATTGTAGCCTGCCACCAACAACCCAAAGACACCTTTTCAAATTTAACTCAAATTGATTTTGTTCGAAATAATTCAACGCATGAAAGTGACAATGACGTTTTGCGCAAATTTGATAAACACAGTTTGATTTATTTTTAAGTATAAGAAGATTCGAAACGACTACAAATTGCATCTTTTGCGTAACATGTGTACAATAATATGAACATGTATTCATAATGCAAACATTATGAATGTAATACAGAAATTAAAAGGGAAAATAATTTAGATATACTGTACATTAGTAATGATTGAAAGAATGATTAGCGTTGTCAATCTCAACAACGATAAATAAAATAAACGGTATAATCCATAATGTTGCATTGTTGCTTTCAAAAAATCAAAAATTGATCAGAACAATTACCCATCGAAGATTGAGAATATAAAATCAGTTCATAAATCCGGTCCCTTCCCACGAAAGGGACAATTGTAAATTCAAGGTAATTGTTTCGAAATAGTCACGTTCAAAAATATAATTGGAAACTTTCGTGAAAGTACAGACATTATTTTCTGCACTCACACACGTCCATAATAAATGCTGACACGTCCATAATAAATGCAACAATGATGATTGTTAATGCGTTTCAGATATTAATGAATTATATCTCATTAACGGCGAGGTCAATAATTCTTAATTTTTCTTTTTCATGGTTTATAATATCGGTTTTCATAACATACAGAATTTCCAGCAAATTCGTAAATTGCATTTTGATTTACATTGAAAAATTCACATGAAAATCTGTATGTTTCATTTGGGTCTGTGTTAAAATTACGCTATTTTGATATCGTTTTTTATAAAATTGGGGTCGTGAATTTAAATCGAAGTATGCTCATATGATTCATATTTAATCAAAGAACAATCAAGTAAAGTTTTGTTAATATCCTCCATTAAATAATACCTTAAAGTCTTTCCAGCAAATTCGTAAATTACATTTTGATTTGCATTGAAATAATTCACCTGAAGATCTGTATGTTTCATTTGGATCTGTGTTAAAATTACAATATTTTGATATCCTTTTTTTATAAAATTGGGGTCGTGATTTTAAATCGAAGTATGCTCACACGATTCATATTTAATCAAAGAACAATCAAGTAAAGTTTTGTTAATATCCTCCATTAAATAATACCTTAAAGTTTTTCCTTTCATAATTTCTCAATTAACCTTTTCGCGCTCTTGGCCACATATGTGGACATTTACTTTTTTATAATTAATATTACCGTCAATAATAAAAAGAACAAAAATTTGATAATAACAAAAAAAGTAATTCCCGAAGAAAAAAGAAACATGTCGCGACAGTTGACTCGCGAATAAATGCGAACCATGGCATCGTTCCCAGGATCGAGTGATTGCATCCAAGGGACTAGACGTAAAAAACACGAATTGAGATGTCTCTCTAATTGGTCGAGTATTCGCTCGGTCCACCGACGACACAGGTGATTAGTCCGAGTGTAATTAATTGAACGTCCCGATCAATCAACCGACCGCTCCCTGCCGGTCTAATTAGTCTCGTTCATAAGCCGGTTATTGTTCGTAGAATCATTGTCATCGTCGCGGACGGTTCGCTCATTGTGCTTTAGAAAGCCCGCGTGCGCGCGCGCCTCCAACCACATATTTTTTTTTTAATCTTATCCGACGCGTATTTCATCTGCAAGGAAGCGTTTTCCACGGGAGAGGAAATTCTCTTTCTCGCAGCGTGGCCCGCGAAGACCCTAGACACTCGAGGAGAGGTTCTCGGTTAATTGACCCTCACTAATTAGTTATCGTCCCGACTGACAATTAGAAAGCGCCGTTGTATACTCACACGTAGGGACTTGCTGAGGTATTTGGGCCGCGTGTGTGGCGCTGTGTCTCGCTATTGTCATCTGGAAAAAAAGAACGATGTTCGTTAGATCGGCTAGGGAATCGCTTGTCCCTAGATAAGCTGAAAACAACGAGGAACGTGGGATCGTCGCGTGTCAGCGAACGTTGAATATTTGACAAGTATTTTTTCACACGTTTTAATTAGGTTACTATTATTTTTATTCTGTATCAGCTGTGAAACGTATCGCATCGTAATCGTACGTTGGTTACATTTGAACCGTTCATTCTGAAAGTGTTGTAACAAGGTAAATGTCTCAATTATCGACACAAATTTTCACAATCGTCACTTTTAACGGTAATAAAAAATTGTGGATATTCTGAAGTAATTGGGTCTTTAATAATAGTAGCAGTATTTTACATTCAAGTTTTTACTTTCTCCCTGTAGAGTTCCATTCATCGTCATATTTATTACTTAACTTTATTATTTGTCGTATCGGGACACCCAAGTAGAATATTTCAGCTTGGTCCTTGGGAATTTAAATATGAAATACAGTATTATTTATATAGAGAAAAGCAATATAAAATTGCTTGCAATCTATAAAATATTCGATTCTCTTATATCGTAATGTAATAAAATAATACTCAGAGTAATCTATTCTCATTCAAAGTAAAGAATGAGACAATTTAATACAGACATTTATCTTAGGATAATTTAAATCAAAAATATTAAATATTCCTTTGAATAGAGCACCTATATTTTTTATTCCCAGTACTAGTCAAAGAATAAAATGTATGTTTCACTTCAATTAAATTCAATTGTACACTGCATAACTGCGTTTTGTAGATTTAATTAATAATTTCTAATTTGTGATAGTATAGCAATGATAAAACGGCGAACATAACATTTATAAGGCAACTAATAATAGTACTATAGATATTTCATGGTTGCACAACTATAGCACCAATGGAATTATAACATAATAACAATAATAAATTATAATGTAATGATTAAATTATAATTTTAATGAATAAAAGGAAATGATTTAATAATGAGTAGGACTTCCTTTCTCCTCGATTAACTCAAAAATGTGGTGCTATAGTTTTGCACCGATTCTATAATGTTTTTCGACTTTATCTCGATATATGCTTAGACTATTTCAGTATATTTCCTCTGAAATTAATTATTTACATCGCTTTTTCATATTATCCAACTACTTTCTTTGAATTTTTCTTTTAAGTTGAAAAAATCTTAATAATATCAGTAGTGCTATAGTTATGGACCGCAGTATATGCTACCAATCGGCCTTCGTCGGAGACTTCGATCGCAGTCGATAATATTTAATTGATGGGAAACAGTTCGGTTATATTCCACGCGATAACGTTTTCGATTGTCCTTAAAGTAACGTCTCGTCGACATGTTTTCCACGGATCTCTCGTTGTCGGTTTATAATAACGGTTAATCGATGAGAAACGAAGCCAAGTTTCTACGGGTACGTCAGAAATCGCATGATTCATACGCGCTACGAGCGAGAACGGTGAGAGTCGAACGAGTTAAGTTTGGTCTGACATTTTCGCAAAAACTTTTCCATCGATGACGCTAGTTTTAATCCGAGAATCGATCACGGATTCTAGTCACTGAATCTCTGTAAAATCGATTCCTGAAAATATTCGAGATTCTCGAGTTTATGTGAGATCCCGAGTTGATTCGAGATTCCCGAGAATACACGAGATCCCGCAAAAATCCGGGATTCCCGAGAATGTACGGGATCTCGAAAATGTACGGGATATAGAATAATATCTGGGATTTCCGAAAGTGTCGTTATTCTTGAAAATTTCAGCAATCCGAATGTACGGGATTTCGAAATTCCGGAAATCCCGAACATTTACGGGATCTCGAAATTCTCGGGAATTCCGAATGGTTTCGGGATCCCGGAAATTCACGGGAATCCCGGATGTATTCGGGTTTTTGAAATTCTCGGGATTCCATCCCGATCCCGGGAGGAATTCCCGTCCCGACCGGGATCCCGCGCACCCCTAATATTTATATACGTACATACAAGTTTCACCTCGCATCATTCCAAAAGTGATTTCCACACCCGTATCCCTCCACGTAAGAGAAAGGACAGGGTATCGCGCACGCAATCATCGATGAAAACTTCATTGCCGGCGCATCGACCGAGACCTTCGGTTTCGAACAGGCAGAAATGAATTTCAAAGGTGATGAACGGCAGCCAATCCGATGGACATAGGAAGCGGAGAAGCCGGATGATTAATTTCACTAGCGAAACCCGAGCTGTTCTTCGTCGCTCAAGGTTGTAAATAAGACTCGAAGACGACTTCTTCTATATGACGAAGGCTGATTGGATAATGGAAAGGAGCGTCGCGAACATGTTCCAAGCTCGGATCGTTCCTAATTATCCTATCCGGTAAAACACGTCAGCTTGCAAGACCGCTTCGCGATTAGCAGCGACTGGTTACAAGCGTCGCGTAATTGCGTCCGTTCTTGTGGGCGTTATCATCTGTTAACGTTGTTTACCGGCTATCGATGCCGAGAAATCACGATCGAAAATACGCATGACGTAAGAAGAAAGATGATTAAACTCGTGGTCCAGTTTTTATCGCACCGCTATAACCACACCTAGCTTCTTCGAACTTTTGTTCCTTTATTGTTTGCTGCGTATGTAGCAGTTTGTTGGGCTTCGAAGCTTAAAAACCACGACCGACGTAAGAAAGAAGGTGATTAAACTTGAAATTAGGTTTTTGTAACAGCACTTTAACGGCACCTCGTCAATTACCACTTTTATCTCGTTTCTCTTCGTTCTTCTTCCATATCGTGTTCATTTTGCGAACAACCTGCACGGTGAAGCCGTAAAATAAAATTAATAAATAGAATAAAAACGCTTCCTTCGATATCCTGCAGGGTATCGATATCTGACAGGGTCGAATATCAATATCGTAGAACGCATACTTCCCGATGAAAGTTTGATTTCGTTTAATCGAAGATCGCTAGATGAAAGGAAGTACTAGGAAGTACATGAAACATGAAAAGTACATGTAACATGAAAAAAGAAATATATACAGAGTGTTCAGGCTATTACTAGCCAGCGTTTTTCTCGTAAACGGTACATAAGACAAAAGAAATGAAAGAGGACAAATTTATACTGTTTCTTATTTGCAATGTAACCAGGTACATAGATCTTTCGTATTCGTACTATTTTCCGAGAAATGAAAGTGACCTTCAGTTTTCTAAATGGAATAGTATATTTTTTATACAAATATATGGTAGAGTATCGAATTCTAAATAAAAAAGTATGTTAGTTACTTCAAGCGAGGAAACCACTTTCGACAATAACTTTTACTAATTGTTCATCTGCCAAAGTACTCGTTCTAGTCACAAAATGGATGGACTACGGTCCATCCTTTCTCAAACTGATAGAGCATGATATTTTCAATCTCTCTAGCGATCTTTTCAAAGTTTATTGACCGAAAATGTAACGTTCGCGCGCAAGAGCTTTCCAAGTACAGTTCACGTTTCGATTTCCACCTGAAAATCCGCAGTGCGTACTCAACCCACGAAATGGCTGCTGACTCGTTAAACCACTTTCATCGGCGCGCACCGATGTGTATATACATTTAACAACGCCGACGTCTATGTTTATTAGACAATTTCTCTAATGCGTTTACGTGTCTACGACTCTCAACGTGAGAAACGCGGGTCTCGCTTTCCATCGAGATCGGAGTTACGTTTTATTCCGCTGATCCGTAATGAAAATTATAACCAACTTCGACTTTCGTTAAAAAGAAAGAATCAACTGTCCACTTGGTTCGTTTTTAAAATAAACGTTTAATTAATATTCATTGGACAATTTCGTTGACTCGCGGATTCACTTTCTCACTTTCAAGTTTTACGGTACGAACAAAGTGTTAAAATATTCTGAAATTTTCAAATATTAGAACAAGAAACTGTGACGCAACCCTGAATTTATATTTTTCCATCCAAAGTAGAAACTGTCCATTTGATTCGTTTTTAAAATAAACATTTAAATAATATTTATTGGACAATTTCGTTGGCTCACGGATTAACTTTCTGAATTTATATTTTTCCATCCAAAGTAGTATATATTCTACATGCTACAAAGCGGTGTAAAATTCTGTAAACTATAAGAAAACAATTATCAACGTTGATCTTCTTTTACCATGAATTATTCGAGCAATGCAAAATATTTTCAAATAAATTTTTCTTTTTAACTACAATTCGGCGCCATTGCGAAATGTAAACAGCTCTGGTAGGGATAGAAATGTTTTTAGTATAGTTACGAGTTTCGATAAACCGAACCAGTTCAAGGTTGCGATCCGTCCCGGAGACATCAACGCATCGAGAGCTGCGCAAGAAACGAAGCAGACGTAACGCGGTCGACGCGACTCGATGCAACGGGTTGGCACGAACAATTACACGTTCACCTAGTCCGCAATCCGGTCGTCGCGCGAGTCCACTCGTTTCTCCCGATACCTAAATCGGCATGGATTGGAAAATAAAAGTGTGTCGAGGGAGTAAGAGGTGTCTCGAGTGCCCTTGCCACGTTCGCCGCAAGCGCTCGACGCTCGAGAACGTTTACAGAGCCTCTAATCTTCTACGACTCCGATATTCTCCACCTTCACCGATTATCTCTGCTATTTTTTACACCTCCCTTCCCGGTAATCTTTCCATTCCGCGAAAAAGTAGATTGCCTTTGAAGGTACGAAATCGATTCAGAGTTTAGTTTCCAAGTTTTGAGACCACCTGGTGTACAAGTTTCTTCGCTGGTTGGACTAATGAAACAAAGTAATACTTTCTGTGGGGCCAACTGCAACCAAAAAAGTACCCTGAACAAATATATGAGATGCAGTTTATAAGTACGAATATTTTCGTTTTTGCAGAATTTAAATATCTGAAATAGTAACCGAGAAAAATAATAATAAGCTAGAAGAAGGAATGCCAATGCGTGTATGTATTAGGTTGTCCTAAAAGTTTCTTTCCCGAGTTGCATTCAATTATTTTCTGTGGCAGTGTTTATATGAATAGACAATCTAATTTCTTAGACATCGATGCTGTAACAGTAATGGAGCGAAATGAATTGTACACAATTTTGTAATGTAACATAAAACAAAAAATATTGTGTATGAATTAATTATTAATAAAACGAAAGAAACTTTTGGGACAACCTGATATAATAAAAGTAATATAAAAGGAATTACAACCTGAGAACTTATTTATTAGACCCCATTTCCTAACGATATCATTATCACTTTCTTTCGATAATTGATTAGTATAATTAGTGCCTTTGTAATGGGACTAAATTCCTCAGTAAGGACCAATAAGAGGTTCGAGAAAAAGGCGACAAGGGGAAGAAACTGTAGGAGGAAACCGGCGTCGCGTAGCTCTGAGCGTCGTCGAAGGTCAATCCTGGACGGATTCCATTGGATGATGGAACTCTCGGTGCCGTATATGGTCGGAATCATCGAGTTGTTGCGCTGGTCGAGAGCACGCCGAAGCCTCGTTTTCATCGACAACGCGGGGAATGTTTCTACTCACGTACGTCGTGTTCGATCCAATTATACATAATCGCAAGGATGCAGTGCAAAGTGCGGACCGAGTTTCACAAAAATCCGTGGCTGCCTCAAGGATGAGGCTGATCGATGGACGGGCTCCGTATAAACTGTGCAGACCTACTTCGACGAACGCGCGTTTATCTTCCCAAGGATGAAACACTGAAAAACGACCGAGCCGCTTCAAGCTGATCGTCTCGAGAACAGCGCCAGACGGTGTTGTTTGCCGACATCTTTTATTTATTTCGTAAGTAAACGGGTTACTCCTCTCATATGCACCGTATATACATTACAGCGATCGCATAGGTAAACGGGTGAGGGTCATTCCATGCCGAATCGATCGGTTCTGCACTTCGATGTCAGAGATTTTTATAGTATCGAAATACATTAGTCTTCGTATAATGTGGATGTTAGGTCTACAGGGTTCAGAATGTTCAGAATTTTCCTGCAGCACACTCAATTTAATGTGAATATTTTGTTTGTACCTTTTAAATAAGAAAGGGCTAACGATGAGGGTTATATATGTTTGTCTAATCAATTTCACACTATAGAAACTTTTCGAAGACGCTTAAAAACGATCGGAAATGCACACTTTCCACTATCACTTTACTATGAATTTATTAACAGATACTATATTTCAGCTTGTTTTTTTAATGAAGTGTTTAAAGTCACATGCATCATTCGAGGTTATCAGTGACCATGTTTTCTCACTTTCAATATCCATTGATATGTGATTATTAGACTGCGGATCTTCATGCAAAATGAAATCCTCGCGAATGTGCCTTTGTTTTGCTTTATTACTTTGATCTAAATCGAATAATTCGTGTAAGTTAAGAGATGCACATATAACTAATATAACATAAATTTACAGATTCCGATCGTTGTTTCAAGAATTCTCTTCGAAAATAAATGTTTAATTATGGAACTTCTCGAAAAATGTTTTCTTTTTTTTTTTTATGTAACGTGTCAATGAAGAGAGCGTGGGTGTGTCCTCGAAGCACGGAATTTCACGGAGTATACATATAATCCTGGCTCCGCTCGCGTAACACCAGTGATTTTCAAGTTTTGTCACGTTCAACGATATCCATCCAGTCTCTTGACCTGTTACATAAATATATTTCGCAAAATTTTCAGTCACAAGATTGCTGCAATTAAGAATAAATTTGGCTCGAGTTAGACTTTATGTCGCCTCTCGAACAAGTAAATAGACTGTATAGTATTTACAATAAACACCGACCGCCGTCGGCCGAAATCAAAAGAGTACACGATAGTGCAAAGACAGTTCGCTAGTTGGACAGTCAGTCATCAACAGCCTGTCGACGTGTACAGACTTATATGTTATCCATCTATTTATATTAAATATATTCTTGTTTTTGTTTAAAGTAAAGAACTACTTCACTTCCGCCTAATCCGTCGGTCCCGTATCCTACATTATTAATATCCTATATACTCGCGATGTATACCACTCATACAATATATTTATCATATCGAATATAAATATAGACTTTTATCTACGAAATAGTGTTTGAAATTTTGTATTTCTTGCATTTATTTTGAAGTGTATCATTTGAAATCAACAATTATCAATTTTTCTCCATGTCCACTTTCTACTTCATCTGCTTTTTTAACACGAAGCCTACCGTTAATTTGCAACTATCTCTAACGTGACGAGACAAATGACTAGTCTTAAAGACACTTTTTTCAATTAAACGCGAAAATGTTCCACGTGGAATTGAATTAAATAATGCATATATTCATGTATTCTACATAATGTATACTGAAGTTTGAAAACGGTCGTGGCGAGTTTAGTGCTAATAACTTTTCTACCATATCGATAATAAATAATTGTGAATGTATAATTCTACGAAATCTGACAAGTAATGTCCTATTTAGAATTGATCGTGTTTTAACAACCTCCTTTCCCACTCGTTTAATTCAGACTGCAATTCGTGGTACAGAAGGATTGCGTGTTGGCTACGGTGCCGATTGAAACACGCTCTACCTTAAAGCGTGCAGCAATGACGTCATTGAGACACTCTCACATGGTGATACAGCGAACGTTCTGAGGCGAGTGACTAATGTGGCTCACGTTACGGCAGCAGGATCGAGCGATGGGAGGCGTTTTCAAGGAGATCACTGCCTACGCCAGATCCGCGAACACATTGATCCGATTATCCCTCGATTCACTCGATCGCCTGGCTGTCCGCGATGGATTTTAATGTACGAAAATCCCGGGTTGCATCCCTTCCCGCGATCATTACGCGATCGCGCAGGTTTTCGTTACCTTCCTTGGACGCTTTCGATCCAACGCACGATGGGCAATTTAAACGATCTAGATGGACAAATTTCTTAAGAAACATGTTCATGAATTTTGTATCGCTAGACTGCGGGC
The DNA here is from genome assembly GCF_026283585.1 of Hylaeus volcanicus. Taxonomy (NCBI): domain Eukaryota; kingdom Metazoa; phylum Arthropoda; class Insecta; order Hymenoptera; family Colletidae; genus Hylaeus; species Hylaeus volcanicus. Next base: position 5,786,333 of record NC_071976.1, on the reverse strand, counting down.
TTTTATGCATTTTATAGGAAATTAGAATACGCAAGAATCTACAAAATGCACACAGTATGCAATAATATAAAAACATATCGTAAGTAAAGTTCATATTATAACGTTTGCAGAGGAAAATAAATTCCTATCGAGGTTCAATTTTCGTAGGTACGTTTGCAAAGATTTTATTTTGCATAAAGATCCGCAATCTATTTATCGCTATTTATTTTGTATACATATTTACTTTTCGATCATTAGTATTTTCATTTTGTCCACCTAGGATCTATAAAATTAGCCACTGTGCGTCGTCTTGTAGAGACTGGGCAGGCAAATTGTTTAAACATAATGTTTTTTTCGAGAATATATTTTACGAAGGTGAATGCCAATTCTGATATTGTCTTTCACATATATATTTTTAGGACTAACGATAAGACAACAACTTCTTTCGTTAAATAGATATGTGTTTGAACAAATACGCGTCCGGTTTTTTTTTTAGCGATACCAGCTTGAAAAATGAACGTAATGACATATTTTTGTTGGCGAGAAAAATGAAATTACAACAAAATCATTAAAATAGCGATTATAAAACGAGGAAGTTTCATATTTTTGAAGAAGTCGCTTTATTTTTGCTCTAAGAAAGTACAGTTTGAAAGAAATTTTTCACGAATTTTGTTGAATCTCAGATCACTGTAAAACCAACGAGACTGTTTAAAAATACTTTAATTGATCAATCACAGCGCGACTTTAAGTCAAACGTATATGTATATGTATACAGCTGAAGAAAATTTAATTTACAATTAGTAATGTATAGAAATTATTCATAAAAAACAATAAAACTTCAATTTCGTGATTGAACAATTATTTATAACTAGGTAAATATCGATAACTGAAACCTTTACCTGATTATTATTATTATTTTCCGAAGACGAAGGATGTTTGTAATCAAAGGTAACAATTATCGGAGATTGAATAGAAGTTGCTGTTACGAGTTTGACTTGGTCGTTTTGGACGGAAAGTCTTGGATCTATTTAGGAAGGTGGCTCGTTACGTTGATCGAAATTGAAGCCTTGCGAGTTGAAATAAATTGTTTCAGCCTGATCTTCTTGCTTTGAAACAAACGCTGCACACTTTGTTATCAACTCTGTTATTCCGATGTCGATGCTTCTTGCTCCGAGTGGTTTAGTATATCTGTACGTCATCAACGTCGTCATCTGCATTTAATGTCAACCGTAATTTGCAACAAGAACTCGGTAATGTACAAAATGCAGGTACCCATTTGGTAAATTATTAGGTATAAAGTATCGTTACCAACCGGAACACGGTCTTAACGTCGACGTCCTCCGTACCGCACTTCTTTGAAGTTATTTCATTTGTACTCTTGCAAACTGTTCTTAAACACATCTGACAACATTAATTTCACTTCAGAATTAAATTTCTGTTCCTACGTTCTTCAACTTCTTATTATACTTATGTTTTCGAAATCGCTTTTGCAATTCAAGCAAAATTTACTCAGAGATTCTTGTTTGTCGATTACATAAAAAAAAAAAGAAAACATTTTTCGAGAAGTTACATAATTAAACATTTATTTTCGAAGAGAATTCTTGAAACAATGATCGGAATCTGTAAATTTATGTTACATTAGTTATATGTGCATTTCTTAACTTACACGAATTATTCGATTTAGATCAAAGTAATAAAGCAAAACAAAGCAAAAAAGTAATTTTTGCCAGTTACGTCAGTGTTGTGTAGGAAAAGAAACGCTTTCGGAACCAAACTCTAGGCCTTAACGGAACGTTATACAGGGTGGAACGTTTTAATGAATCTACATAGTAAAAAACATTTTTGACAAAAGTTGTACGGTTCCATGTGGGACATAAGATAGCGTTATCAGTTTTATTGTAAGTGGCGCCATTTTAGACATAAAAGAAGACTGGTGACGACCATGACCATGACTTTAACCCTCTATGTGCGCGTATACCTTTCAAGTCATATGCTAATATATCGACATTTTACCAAATAATTTTAGCTTTTTCACAAGATGACGTATACGTTTTAATTATATAATGTCTCATAATCAATAGCAATAATGATAACGATTGGCATCAAGCTAAATTATCAAACTAAATGCCTTGCAAACTGTCTGCAGAAAAAGAATTTGGCCGACAGAGGGTTAAAGTCAATGCAGGGATTATTTCGAAAGCTACCAGATGCCAGGAAAATGGAAACCTTTATTTCTGAGGGCAGAAATGGAAAGAACGGTAAATTTTACAAGCAGATATATTCTAGTGATAGTTGGTCAAATTGAATAAAAAGTTCGGAAACTTTGGAGCTCTGTAACTTTGTCAAAAATAAATTAAATTGAAAAATTCCAAAACCGTTGTATTCGTCTCATTGGCAGTTACAACTTTTATTTCGAGAAAAATAACGCATCCTATTTAAAATAAATGACTGCCATTATGAAATCTCGAAAATGGTGCTATCTACTAATAACGCCATCTTATGTCCTCCTTGGAACCGCACAACTTTTGCTTAAAATAATTTTTACCAATCTTTTATCGTTCGGAGATATCCAGCTGGATTCATTGAAATTGTCCACTCTGTAATGTTCGTATTAATTTTTACAAATGTATTAATATATATTTCCCCTGAATTAGTAAAACCAAAGATTACGTCTATAATGCAGACAACGCTGAATTATTTTCGATCGTCTCAAGGAATCTGGACAAACAGCATAATCTTGTGTGCATTACGCGCAACAATGTGATACGACCAGTAAGAGAAAAATGATTTACGCAATGTCTGTCTTAAACTTGGCCGTCTCTTTCTCCTCAGCTACTTTCTCTCAAGATAAATAAACGCGATTTTCTATCGACTGTTCGCAGTATGATATTCGTTCCAAGACGTATTTATACTTATCGCGTAAGTATAGTGTTGGTCTATTAGACTTTCGGTAATTCATTTTGTTTTATCAATGAACTTAATATTAAGCAGATGATTCAAAATTGAAAAATAAAGAAGCGTGCTATATATTCGATATCATAGGTTATATTACACCTGAAATATACAAACACTGCCCTAGATTCTGTAATAAAAGATCACGATAAAACATCGTAAATTCGTTGAGTGTGCTGCAGCAAAAATTCTAAACATTCTCAAAGACACTGGGCTTTACCACCGAATATAATCACTAGACTGCGGATTTTTATGCATTTATAGGAAATTTGTATGTGTAAGAAACTACAAAATGCATACAATATGCATGAATATAAAAAAAGTTGATAATAAAGTTCATGTTATGATATTTGCTAAATAAAATAAATTTCTATTTAGGTTCAATTTTTGTAGGCACGTTCGTGAGGATTTCATTTTGCATGAAGATCCGCAGTCTAATAATCACATATCAATGGATATTGAAAGTGAGAAAACATGGTCACTGATAACCTCGAATGATGCATGTGACTTTAAACACTTCATTAAAAAAAAAAAAGCTAAAATATAGTATCTTTTAATGAATTCATAGTAAAGTGATAGTAGAAAGTGTGCATTTCCGATCGTTTTTAAGCGTCTTTGAAAAGTTTCTATAGTGTGAAATTGATTAGACAAACACATACAGGCAGTGTAATAAGTATTCGTACAGAACCAATTCAAAATAAAACTTTATGTATTTATTTTATTAATAAATTTGAGGGGAAGAAATAATTAACCAACACTCCTACATATTTTTAGAATAGAATTTGCGTAAATTAAAGTTTTAAATTAACTTTTAAGTTAGCCTCTTATTTCTTTTCTTATTAATTTTATTTTAAATTGGCTGCTGTACGAATACTTCTTACACTGACTGTATAACCATCATCGTTAGCCCTTTCTTATTCAAAGGTACAACAAATTTTCACATTTAATGGACGATTTAGTTGCATCGTTCTTATCGGTAATCCATCACTTCGTATACTGAAATATGAAGAATTAAGTTAAATGAACTTTCCATCAAGATCCGTAGTAAAGTATGCGTGGAAATAATGGTCGTAACGTTTAGAATAATAGAGTATGCCTGTGAAAGCTACATTTCGATTCGGTTTCCGAGTATGAAAAATTGAGAAGCAATTGATATTATGAAAACAACGTTGTTTGCTTCCCAGGACGAAAGTTTGCGCTCGGTTTTCCATCGTTCGCGAACGTGTGAACTGCTCGCAAGAGCGCATTTAGCGGCACACTTCCGGTATCGGGTCTACTACCGCAGTGAAACGTTTGTGAAAACGGGCTCCAGCCTCTCCTGTATAGATCCCGCGCCGATATTTAAAAGTACACAGAGTAAAAGTGGGCGTGGCTGTTCCAAACGGATTACCTCTCCTTTTCCCTTGCGCGAAACACTCGCTCAAATATTTGCGAATACTTCGAAACTTCTGCTTCCTCCACCACCGTTTTTACGCAATAACTTGTACGCTCAGTTTTTCTCGTGTTTTCTTTGTTTTGTCTCGATTTACAAAGTTCACGACCAGAATAATTTAAGGAAGCAAACGGAATATCTTACAGATTTGCAAACCGATGCTTTGGAAAATTAACGAAGATATATTTAGAATATCGACGTTTCTTTAATATCAGTCAATTATTGTCTTTTGCATACTGGTTCATATTATTGATATTGATACGAATATTAACTATTTACGACGAAACGAAAGTGAAGAATGATTACCTATGTGAATATTTCATTTTAAACTTTGCAAGCAAACGCTTTAAAAAGCTTTCGACTCTTGGATTTGAAGATTATCCGGAATAAAATTTTTATTAGTTGGGATTTCAAAACCATTAATTAATAATTTAAGAGAAAATTATAACAATCATGAACGTTCTCGATTAAACATATTCGAATCAACAAGCATGAGACCACAGTATTTTGAAAACTATACAAATTTGTAAAATTCCTAGCGAGGTAAAAAGCTGTCCGTTAAGAGATAGAAATTCGTTTCAATTACTTTTTCTAATTTGCACCGACTGACATACTCAAAACTTCCTCTTTTTCCTTTGTTAAATATACATTGGCTTGCGAGAAAGATATGGCGAAGACCTGCAAATATTCGCTGGAAGTTAACGAGCTCGAAAAAAATGAAAAGAATGGTGTTTGAAGAGCAAGTCCAACTGTTTGTAATTGGAATGAAATTCTCGGCCAGCTCTGGTTGGAGGAGTAGCGATTCCAGTGTTTTAGTTAATTGCGCGCACTTGAGCGAACCTCTCGCGGTCCCAATCGGTGTAAACGCCAAGTTTAAACGTAATTGTCAATTATTAAGTGGTTACGCAACCCTCGAGATTGCAACCTTCCGAACAGGTTAACGACATCAAATCCGCTGGTCTTTGTCAAGAGGACACCGCTTTGTCTTCCGACACGATGTTTACCGTGATTATCATGGGAGAAACGAGCGTTTCCCCGAATTATCTCGCGTAACCTTCACTTCAGGAGGACTCATTCTCATGAAACAGAAAAGCTTGTAATACTCGTTACACGCGAAACGATATCTGTAGTAAAGTATACCAGGGCTCATGCGACAAGGGGCATGTGTCTATTTAGCGACAGGTACGACTACACCGCAATTATCAGATAACACCAACCACAAATAACCTCCGTTACCTTTTGTTAGTTCCCTGGATGTACTCCTAGAGTTCTACTTACACATCGCGTTATACGATTAACGATCAATTCCTTCTGAATAGTTGTTCCATACACTGAACGGAATTATAGTTAACTCTCTATGAGCTCAATTTTTTGTTTAATCTGGATCAGGGCTTTTTAAACTGTGGGTCGTGATACCAAATGGGGTTGCTTAGCGAAATCTTTGGGTCGCAAGATTTTAATGTAAATTATTTAAATTCATTTGTGACTAGTTTGAAAATGGTGCGCTTTGTGTCACTTATGGTGCAGCGAGACAACGATTCAGCTAATTGTAGTGTAAACGAGTGCAGTTTTTTCCGGTGTAGTCAGTTGTCTCTGTTCCATTGTAACACGAGAGTGGACATCGCAGGAATAATATCTATTTATTCGGTAATCAATTTATTAATTATTATATGCAATATGTTATTTTTATATATTCATTGGTCTTAGGATTTATATTTTTTGGATTGCGAAAAAAATCACAATCGTAAATGGTGACGTGAATGAAAAAAGGTTAAGAAGCTCCGATCTAAATTAATGTCGCATCAACACCTAGGTTATTAGTGGCGGGAACGTTAAAGTTTACATATATTATTTTATTAACAATTTTCGTTTCTTTGATGGATTCAGCAGGTCGTGAATATACAGTCAGTGTAATAAGTATTCGTACAGAACCAATTCAAAATAAAACTTTATGTATTTATTTTATTAATAAATGTTAGAGGAAGAAATAATTAACCAACACTCCTACATATGTTTAGAGTGGAATTTGCATAAATTAAAGTTTTAAATTAACTATTAATGTTAGCCTCTTATTTCTTTTTTTATTAATTTTATTTTACATTGGTTGCTGTACGAATACTTCTTACACTGACTGTATCTTTGGTAACGTTATCATTTAGTGTAGTTCCTGTTTTATATTTTTTACAAAGCACAATGTACAGAGTGTCCCAAAACTCGCATAGGAGCCGGAAATGGGGGGTAGCTGAGACGATTCTGAACAACAATTTCCTTTGCAATGCGTGAAAAACATATTGTATTTTATAAACGATACGATCATTCTACTAGTGTAAAAATACTTTGATACTTTCAATGCAACCAGAAGGAATACGCGAAGGTGAACAAACCAAAGCATTGCGAAATATAGTATTAAACACAAAACGTTACAAAATGTAAGCTAATCGTCAACCTAAACTACATTCTATATTTATGCAACAGTACTTTCTCAGCGTCCTTTTCATAGTCACAACATGCCCCGAGTAATGTGTCACAACTAGCTTCTCGGGTCGTCATTTCCTGAACCCTATCGTATGTCGATGATACGAGTCTCAAACGAAACTTGGAATTGCTAACGTTATATACAAGGTGGATTTTAATGAATCCAGCTGGATATCTCCGAACGATAGAAGAAAGTTAGACTGTTCCAAGTGGGATCAAAGATGGGGTCACTTTCGGGATTTCATCATGATAGTTTTCTTTTTTTTAATAGACTGCGTTATTTTTCTTGAAATAAAAGTTGCAGCTGGCAATGGGAGAAATGCAAGCATTTTTGGATTTTTCAATTCGGCTCTTTTTCAATATCGTCTAAGACCCGCATCCATAAAGTTCATTTTTACATTGTTTTTTTCATACAATCCATACAGTTTATCATTTCATCCACCCACTTCTATTTATTACACCTTTTTTCATCATTGCACTAGATTCACGCAAACCTACTAACAGTAAACCTACTACAGTAAACCTACTACAGTAATAATTTCCTATCGAGAATTCGATATAAAACTTCCTACGCAATGGCTGCAGAGTCCAACGTATACAAACTTTTTGGTTCTATCATTTTTCTTACGAGAACGTGATATAGTTTCGCGTTACTTTTCCTTTCATGTCCCGAGTAGCCTCGCAAGAATGAAATTAACTGCAATTCCGTCCAGTGTATTAAAGCAACCATTTCAGCGAGTCGTTACGAGCAAACTGGCTCGGTTAACGCTAATTTTAAGCAGAAAAATTACGGAGCATAGAAAATATTGCGGCCGCTCGACACAATTTTCCCGGCAGACGGTTTTGCGGGACGTTGTGCCAACAAAGGGTTACATAATTCCTCGCATTCCTGGCCAACATATACCACGCTCCCCAGCCACGCTTGCTTCTCGCTTCTCGCACGACACGACACGAGAGAAAGTATTGTGCACGCACATGTGAGTTCGGCGCCGATCGAAATCGAAATCGAAGGAAAATGGATCGCCCTCGGCGCAATCGACTGGCCAACTGTTCAACTTCCATGGTCGTCGATTAACCCTTTCGACTCGAGAGGTGACTCTCAGTCACCACTAGGTTTTCTTTAGGTTTCATTTCTTTGGAACTCGAAGTGCCTCGAAGAAACTCAAAAAAAATTGTCGTTGAGCCAAAGGTGACCTGATTCTCGAATCTCAAATTAGAGATCTCATTTTCGAAGTCGATATAATCTTAGCACTCGTGGCAATAGAATGGTAAGAAAGCATCTCGAGTTGCTGGTAGATACCAGAAAAATAGCCTCGAGTGCAAAGGGTTAATACTGTTCCGCGCTCAAGATTCAAACTTCGGCAATTCTAGTGCCTTATTCC
>NC_071976.1:5749390-5778103 GCF_026283585.1 Hylaeus volcanicus | reverse complement strand
CCATCTTAGAGATCTCATTTTCAAAGTCAATATAATTCTATTGCCACGAATGCTAAGAAAACATCTCGAGTTGCTGGTAGATACCAGAAAAAAAGCCTCGAGTGGAAAAGGTTAACTCTTGGTATAATGTACAACTCCTCGCGCGATCTGGAACCCTTTCGCGTTCTCGGATTCTTCGTTAGCCCTTTGCACTCGAAGCCTTTTTTCTGGTACCTACCAGAAACTCGATATGCTTTCTTAGCATTCTATTGCCATGAATGCTAAGCTTAGATCGACTTCCAAGATGTAGCTTGATTCGTAATTGCAAATTACTTGCGATTTGAAAATCAGGTCACCTTTACCTCGATCATTTTATTGACACTTCGAGTTTCAAAGAAATTTAACCTAAACGAACATTATTGCTGGTTAATTTGCTCCGTCAAACCTAATGGCGACCGAGAGTCAGCTCTCGAGCGGAAAGGGTTAATATACTCAATATGTTTCATCAAACTTTCGAATGTTTTGTGCACGACAATTTCGAAAAAATTTATAGCGGAACGCAAAACAATTCGTCCGACACGTTTGTCCATTGGGAATCAATTACTTTCTGAAATGTTTTGCAATCGAATCAAACATTTTAGATTGTTTTTAATGAATCTTTTAGTCGTTTTCGGTGCATTTAAGATGTGCAATATTTTGGTGTTTTTGATGAATCTTTTAGTCGTCTTCGGTGCATTTAAGATGTGCAATATTTTAGTGTTTTTAAGAAGGAATTAACAAAGAAATGTTTTGTCGATTCTGTATCTACTCACTAGGAGTAGAAAGTAACTGTATCGTGATATCGGCACCAACGTAAATCATGCTATAATTTCGTATGAGGCTGAATTCATTCAATTGTGCAATAACTTTTTCTAAAAATTAAGCTCATCTTCGGAACTTAATAGTATCCGAATTGAATTTACTAAATTAACATACAAAAAGAATTTACTAAAAATCTTTATATTGAATGAATTGATTAACAATTGGTATATAAACACAATTAACATAGAAAGAAAATTTCCTAAAAATTAGTATAAAAAAAGAATAAACTAAAAATTTATGAATGCAAAGAATTTACTAAAAAAGAATTGCATATGACAAACTGCAAATATTCCCCTCCAAAAATGGTAATCATTCCATCCAGAAGCAAACGTTTTATCTCCTTAGAATTCGTCGAGAAACTGTACATACAGTATAGACAGTGATGAACGTAGCGATAGGAATTTTAAGCGCAAAAGTGGTTTGCCATTAGTCTCGTCATTAGTCTTGAGCCATTTACAAGTTAACGGTTGTTGATGGATCGAAGACTTGTCGATAGAAGATTTGTACGTTTACTTACCAACAGAAACGTCAGTGCCACCCCTCGGCAGTCCATGGCTAAAATAAAAGAGAAAGTCTTATTAATAACTGGGTCGAACTCCCATGAGTACGATCGACCGTGCAAACGTCTCTCGCGCGAGAACACTTGCAACAAACGCGAAAAATCGGATCGGAAGCCGTGTGCGAGCCTTTTAACTCGTTACATTCACCCTATAGATCCAGTTAAACGTCTCTCTGGTCGCAACGTACCACGATTCCAGTCCATCGATCATCAGTCTCAACTAAACATCTAACACCGTCGGCACTATTATTCCTCGCACTCGTAAAACAGTTCCGTTTCGGTAGTTCCTTAAATTCATAGAATCAGTCTCTAGGACACTGGGTGCACTCGAGGTTATCCTCGAACAAACGTCACATTTCATTTCCAGATGGAGGAAACTTATCGTTCGTGCTACGCTAAACGTCCAACTACCTCGCCGTATCTTTCTCCCATTCATAAGCCAGTCCCGTTTGAACAGTTGCTCGAATACATGGGACCAATCCCTAAGTAATCGTGACAAGTCCCCAACGAATGTCGCGTTCCATTTCGAGGCGACGGAGAAATTGTCGCGTATCGTAAAGTTTTGCGTTCGCGGCGATCGGAAATTGGTACGAGGATACTTTCGGTGGGCCGAAGGGCTTATTATCGAAGGGTTTATTATCGTAGGATACGGTGGACGTTTTCGAGGTGGTTAGTAGAGCCGTGTCGGGCGCCACGAGAAAGCGACGCGGCGTTTCGCGAAGGTGGCCGAACATAACGCAACGTTCACTTTTTCAAGCAACAAGAGAGGCCAGTGCACGTAACGACCTCGAGCACACTGGACCACCGAGCTTGACCGTAGCCCTTCCACGCGGACGCCATTTTCACTCCAACGACGGCCTTTTATCGTACACTCGATTGCACACGGCGTCGCGACGACACGAATCGCGGGATTTACGAGGCTGGTCGATCGACATCCCGCGAGGTTCTGCCACCTTCGTTCTACCTTTTCTCGCGGCGACCAGGAGAGCCAGGATCGTGTCTCGTGCTGGTGCACTTCGGAACACCAGGGCCGTCTCCGGGGTACTCTATGCCTTTCACCGTCCTTCTCTCCGTTACAAACGCTATTACTCGTTAATTTAAGAGGTAAAACCACTCTAGGATTTTCAAAACGTCGATTTTGTGTTTCTTTTTGCTTAAACGATACCTTAGGGTCACGTCATTTGATTTATAGTGGAAAACAAATGTTAAAAGATTCAATTATCGATTTTGCCGCAGCGCCTCGGAGCGCGATTAAAGTGTTTATAAAACTGTAAACGCGTTTTTCTCAAATCCACTTTTTTCAAACTGGGAGGACGGATTTCTAAGTGACTATTGCATGGATCGATCTGAAATTTTTACGGTAGCTTCACAACAATATTCTCTTTGGAAGTACGTAGCTGTTTTTTGATTGAATATACACTTCTTCTTTTATAAGCAATGTAATGCTCATTTTTACGGCAAAAAGTCGCTTCATTGCTTAAAAAGTGCGCACTTCCACAAAAATTGATTAAGAACAAGAACCCTACAAACTTCCAAAGACAATCGTATATAGATTATAAAGTTTCTTCTGTTTTTGTTCCATGACTCATAGATCCCGAGAAATTCGTCCTTCCGTGGCGGTGTTTTCAAAAAAGCTGTTTTCGACGACGGGCTCTGTCGCCGCCATTTTGTATGAAAATGAAAATAAAAATTGTTTTCTGGTCTTCAATATGTGTCAAATAAACCCTCTGAAAAGAGATTCTGTTCCATTTGTCACACTCCCAAAATAAAATGTCAAATTTGGATCTTTTTTCTGCGTCTAGAGTGGTTTTACTCCATAAGGGGGTATCCTGAATTAGGAGGTCTAAAAAAGCGGTTTTTCGTGATTTTTTTTAGGATGAAAAAGAATAATTCATTCTGTTGAACTTTTTATCCTATTTTCATACATATTTGAGTAGTCTGTGAAAATGTTTTCAACAAGAAATATTCAAATTGAGTCGACTGTGACGAGAAGAGAAGATCAAGTATTAATGAAAATAAATCTGGATAGGATTCGTGAATGTTGAAAGAGTTGCGAAAATAAGTATGACCACAAATAATCGATCACTTTTGTAGAATATTTTTAAAATAATTTGTAGGCCAATCTTGGAACTTGGAACAATGTAGTTCCGTTGAACGAGATGAGGTCTAGTCCTATCAATTTTTCGAAGTTTCCTTGTCGGCGTGTCAGTTTCGAAACAGTCGTTTTAAAGTGACGTCCGTTACGTCAGCGACGCGTAGGAATAGGAATCGGAAGAGTTGTATTGCCGTCACGTAGCGTGCCCACGTCACGGCGTGTCGGGCGTTCGAGTCACCAGTGACTTCAACTGCTGCAAGAGACGGATATAGTCATCGATATACGTGCGTTCGCATATACAGTTACGAAACCTCGAAATAGACCGATACGATTGTTTCGCGAACATGTATCTAAATGCAATATCTCTATTCGAACACTCAATTTATATGACGTTCAATTTTTATATTATTCTATTCGATCGACATTCTTTTCTCTCACACGATTCGAGTTTTCTGGCAACAGAAATCATCTATTCTATTTTTATATTATTTTATGTTTATATCGTGCCCACATGTTTACATGTTTCCGTCATTTATATCATTATAGTCGATATTTGATTGCGTCAACGAACTATATTCAGTACGTTCCACCGACGAACGCAGGACAAGGGCCTGGCCGTTTTGTAGTTCAGTTATGCAGGAAGTTCGATGCGTGAATGACGTGTGATTTACTTTATGTACTTTTATGTCCCCGTACCGTTCATGTGTAACATTTCCACCTATTTAAATATATATCTATTCTATATCCCAGAGCTCCGCAACCGCTGTGCCGCGATGATTTTCTCGAGAATAAAAAAACCTTTTTAACCACCGCGTTAGTTTAAATTTTTCTAAGTCATATACTCCACCAATTTGTTGCCAATATGTAATTTATCTGAGTTGAAATTATACACAAAACAAAAACACTTCTATTAATTAACTTTGATTAAATGAGCATAAGTAAATACCAAACAACAAACTTTATATTTAAATTTATAGAGGACATTTGTTTTACGTGTTCTGTAACTACACATTTTTATTCTTGTGTTGGTGTACAATTCAAACTGCTTTATATGTATAAAACTTAGATGAAAGTAAATATCTACATACATAGAGCCATTTTATTATGTTTTTTACTTAATAATAACATATACGTATTATTATAATTGATGTATTAGGTAGACTGGAAAGTAATGTCGTTTCTTTTACAGTAAATTCAAACAAATTTTTAATAAATTTCTATTTTTAATCAATTATGTAATCGCCCTCGTTATCAACAGCCTTTTGCCAGTGTGCACATTTTCAACGCCATATCGATAAAAATCAATGAGCTGATGAGTGATAAACAAGTATTTAAAATTGCAAAAACAACATTACTTTCCAGTACACCTAATATTTGCAAGCTTTTACTCGTGGTGTGCCGAAAATTATCGATAAAACATTGTTATGTCGTGAAAGATAAAAGGTTGCGGAGCACTGCTATATCCTATATTAAATATCCTGACAATATTTTATTTCGCTGAGAGTGAACCTACTACATTATGTATGTTTATATCACTGCACAGCGCACATGGTGCAGATTTTAGCAGAAAAGTAACGCTTACGTCTATATGTTATGATGTCTGTATTTGCAAAAGACAATAACAATAATGAGGTGAAATTTTGTAGTCATTTTTTCATCATTTTGGACCATATGAAACGGCAGTTTCAAAGTGTCTCAGATTGGTAGAAATCTGAAAAAGTCATCTTAACCATTAAACATTCTTCTCCCGAATATGAATAATTTTAATTATTAAAAATATGCTCTTTCGGGAAACAAAATTACTTGTGGAATTTAAACTCGCTGCAGTTTCAGTTTAACTTTCTCGTTAGAAAGTAAACAGAATTTGAAACATCGATTCGGGCGTTCAGAGATAAAGTCCTTTCACCGAAACTCGCAGCTATTCACTTTCTGCCCACTCGATACGACCTTGTAACGGATGGAGTGTTTTTGTCTTCGCATAATGCCTCTGTATGTTCTACTTTCCAAAATTCTTTCTCGATCATCCAATATCTCAAGTTTTTACAACGTCAGATCTCTCAAGACATCTGCAATTAGCCTGAATATAGTTTGCTACGCACCGTTCTATTCAAACGATGGTGTCTTTGTTGATTTTTTTAATCTTGACGTACTACTACAAAGAGTTCAAACGCGTACTTTCGAAATTCTAGATTTTAACCCTTTGCGCTCGAGGCCTTTTTTCCTGGTGTCCACCAGCAACTCGAGATGTTTCTTAGCATTCTATTGCCATGAATTCTAAGCTTAAACCGACTTCCAAGATGTAGCTCGATTCGTGATCGCAAATTATTTATGATATGACAGAAAAGATCGATATTTGATTTTTCTACTGCGAAAATACATGAAGAACTTTAACGCAATCTTAAAATACATACGTACATATACAAATACGATGCGACCTAAACGGAAAGGATATTGTCGGTGAGCGACGTAGCGCTTAACAAGTTAAGGGGGTATCCTGAATTAGGAGTAGTCTAAAAAAAGCGGTTTTTCGTGAATTTTTTTAGGATGAAAAAGAATAATTCATTCCGTCGAACTTTTTATCCTATTTTCATACATATTTGAGTAGTCTGTACAAATTTTTTCAATAAGAAATATTCAAATTGAGTCGACTGTGATGCACATTTGTAGAGCACCTCACGATTAAAACCTCCTACGTTTATACATTTTTCTTCTATGTGAACTAAGAAAAACTCGCAAAAATGATGAAATGTGAAATTATCGCAAGCTCGAAAAAAAGAACGAGTTCTTTGGGTGAAAAAAATCACTTTAACTTGATAAAAAAGTTGTTTAAACTTTTCCTTGTATGAATTCTTTTAGTTCACATAGAAGAAAAATGTATGAAAATGAAAATTTCTTTTGGTTATTTTGTGTCAAACCAAAATTACGACCTGCATCTTTCCCGCCAATAGGAGACTTTAATTGCGAGGTGCTCTACAAATGTGCCGCACAGTCGACTCAATTTGAATATTTCTTGTTGACAACATTTGTACAGACTACACATATATGTATGAAAATAGGATAAAAAATTCGACAGAATGAATTATTCTTTTTAATCCTAAAAAAATTCACGAAAAACCGCGTTTTTTAGACCTCCTAATTCAGGATACCCCCTTAAATGGAAAATAAGGGGCACGGAGATTCGAACCCACGATCCTTGAACCCACAATCGACCGTCCTTTCGACACAACCGATCCCGCAGCCAACGTTTCGTTTTCTCACAACATTCTAACGAATGATTAAAATTTGTTTGCATCCAAGGGATTCCCAGAAAGCTGAATTTTGCGTAAAGGTGAAGTTTGAGGTTTGTCCAGAGCGCGAATGCGTGGGCGATTTGTGGGGGGTCGCGTATTCGGTAACGCGCCACCTACGACGAGGATGAACGAGACGTCGCGAGCCTTGTGCCCATTTTCGCACGGTTTCGTTGCATAACGCCGTTTCATTAAACCGTCTATTAAGTCCACATCATCCATTCAACCGTTGTCCGTTCGCCACACTGCGGCCGCGTTGCTTTCCGTGTGTGTCCCGGCGTGGCATGGTGTGGCGTGGCGTGGAACCGAGAAAGGAAACGGTTGCTTCCACGCTCTGCACAGCTGTCAGCCGTTCTCGCACCCCTCTACGACACTTTTCGGACGTGCTGATATACATATACATACACGCTCGTGTACCTCCCCCGCACACCCCTCCTGTTCACGTGAAACAGTATTACCGTAAAGGTCGAAATCGCGCGATATGGTAGAGCGATTGCTTTTCCCCGAAACACCAGAACAAATATCGAATATAAATTTTCCTCGAGAAATTTTCGAAAGATCGACTACTTTTCATTTTTTACTCCAAGCATCAGGCACTAGGAAGGTGTTCGGAAATTATTGGTGTAGGTATTTATTGGTGGGTGTAGAATGTATTCGTACACCGATCAATTTCCCAAAAAACTTTTCCGTGAAATTGTAGTTTCTTAACTGCTTTTTTTATAATCATTGATATTTTACATATTCTCGGAAGTCTCTAAGATAGATATAATCCAAATAACATTTACTAGTTAATATAATTTGTGAAGTTAACAAAAAAATGCGAAAGGTGGGTAGAAGTATAGAAGCAATAAGTATTTGTACGATTCTTATGACGAACCATTTACAGTACAGTACAGTACAGTACGAATTAGAAAACATGAAATTTCCAGTAAAGTACTTTTAAAAAAGGTTCTAATAGAGGAATTGAAGAAGATCTAACTTCTATAATAATATACAACTAATAATTTAGTTAATTTAATGCTTACAAGAGTTGCAATAATTATAAAATCAAAAGGAAATCCCACGAAGGAAGTATTATATACTTGTAAATTAATGTAAATTTCTTTTTTCTTTTAACGAAGTTTTAAAAATTAAACAGTTGTGCGAATACTTATTGCTTCAACATTTCTATCGGTTGTTTTTCTCTTGTTAATTTCGCAACTTACATAAATAGCTATTTTTTGTGTAATCTATCTATTCTAGAGATTTCCGAGAATATGTAGAATGTCATTATAAAAAATATGTTAATAAATTACAATTTTACATAGCTTTTTTGGAAATTGATCGGTGTACGAATACTTTCTACACCCACTGTATGTGTACTCTTAAAAACCTTGAAGTCTGAACGTGTTAACCTTAACACATTCTAAAGTATCCAGAATATTACTTCCCTATATCGCTGTTTTAACAGAATCCATTATAAAATGATCAATTTGAATAAAGTGGAATAAAAAAGCATGCGTTTCATATAAGGCGAGGCAAACAAAAGGCATCCGCAAAGACTCGAAAGGATGGTTGAGCAACGTGCTCGCTTTCGACGACCTTGAAACCATTTAAAACGTGAATGTACACAATGCAGAGTTTTAACATGCAAAGATTATTGACGCCACACGACTGGCGCCAGTGTCCTTGCACGTGAAAACGAGTAACTGTTAAAAGTTTCATTGTAAGTAACGTCGAAAACATAATTTTCCGAGCCAGTAACGAATCAACCTTCGACAGGATCCTAATAATAGTATTTTTCGGCCTTTCGTCTACGGAATTAAAAAAAAAAAAAACATCGACATGTAGATAAAAATATTAACATCCTTTGTAAATTCAAAAAAATAATATTTGTTTCCTAAAGACGAAGTTTATACTATCATACAATATCGATACTTATATGAGCTGTAGCAGTTGGCGCCATATTGAATCTTGCGCCTGTTAAAAACGATTGAAAACCATGGAAACTACGATTAATCGTTTTTTATTCTCGATGGTCTTGATAATCAAATCAACAAGTTTCTTTGATCTTAAGAACAAATTGATCGTATAATATTATATTATCGGCGACGTTTGGACCGACATGGATAAGTTTCATTCTAATTATTCATTATTAAGATCTATTCTTTTGGCTGCTCGATCAATTTCTTACGAAGTTAGTTTATTTTCAATGTTATTTTCTTTAATTGTATTAATTGAAGCATTATCTTTCAAGAGATTGTTTTATATCAAAATAATTTAAGTTATTTTATTTCCTTTTGTCGAGAACGTTGAGAAGATGAACCAAATTAATCTTTCCAGTGTTTTCATATTATAATATACAAACAACCATATAGGACATTCGGTTACTCAATTTTGGAGTTAGACAACGAAAAGCGAAAATATGAACTGGCGCCATTAAACATTCTTCGCGAAATGGAGAACTCTGAGTAAGCATCGAAGGCGTGAATTTTTCCTTCGGTTGTTATTTTCTGATCGATTGGGCGGTAAATTCTCCAGGAACTTGTTCGCCAGGCGCCTTCAGCGTCCTTGAACGTCCGCCAACGTGGTCGTCGCAGTCTTTCTTAGGGAGAACCTATTGCACCATCTTGTCACCACAATTACACATGCAAAATCCAAAGAGACGTTTAACTGCCTTTCATTCTCCTAGCTATATTCTCGCTGATATTACATAGATCGATTACGACCGCGCCTCCGGAAATAAAAATGCGATTATTTAAAAATGAAAAACAATTATTTATACGTAAATAAGGGAACGAACTCTCGAAAAGAACAGACGGTTTAATGTACTCCAAAATAAAATCTTTAGAATTTAATTTCAAAGAAATGGAAGCAGGTCCAGACTTTACCTTCAATGCTAAGAAACTTAAAAATGTGTAAACAAAAATGCTGGTATTTAATCCTGCTGGTATGGAATCTTCTTGCATCTGGTAGGGCTTCGTTGCCTCTTAAAAGCTTAAAACGATATTTGACCTACTTCCATTTTTTACCACTTTTCAGTTTATCGCTTTATTCCGTTGTTAGCGACACCGGGCTCTAACGAAGCAAATCGAGAACCACTTATCGAATAAGATGTTAAAAATCGTATATTACGGGTCGAACAAGTAATCGATACGTTTTCAAAAAAATTACTTTGAAGTAACTAGGAACCGAAGAAGCTTCAACAGTTTTTTCCAACGTGATGCGCAATCGCGCGACACCGCGGTGGGACGAAACGGCTTTCGGCGATCAAAAATCGATTTTCGTGAATTCGAAAAATAAAAAAACAAGCAAAATGCTTACGATATTACTCCTAACTTTAATATACGATTCTAAAAAACGTTGCTGAGAAAGACGATATTCAAATGAATTATAATGTTTACTAGATTTGTATAGATAGTATTCAATGCATAAAGTAAGTCAAAATGTTAACAACTTTTTAAATAATAGGGTCTACTTGGAGGGAAGTACATTTAAGTAAAATTGTAACTTTACGCATGGTTATAAAAAATTGACCGCACTTGTCCGAGGTTTAATTGCTATCACAGGAAAGGGTGAACCATCGTCTATCAGATTCTGCGAAGATCAGGTGCCCCTAGGTGCCCCATTTCGAGAAAATGGCGATTGTACTAAGTGGGACTCGTGCGGAAAATAGTACAGTGGGTGTAGAAAGTATTCGTATACTGATAAATTTCCAAAAAAACTGTGTAAAATTGTAATTTATTAACTTATTTTTTATAAACAATGTCATTCTACATATTCTCGGAAATCTCTAGAACAGATAGATTACAAAAAAAAAATAGCTATTTATGTAAGTTGCGAAATTAACAAGAAAAAAACAACCGATAGAAATGTTGAAGCAATAAGTATTCGTATAGCTGTTTAAAAGTACTTTACTGGAAATTTGATGTTTTCTAATTCGCACAAAGCAATAAACTAATGTGTTTACGTTACAAACTCTACTGTAAATGGTTCGTCATAAAAATCGTACAAATACTTATTGCTTCTATACTTTTACCCAGTTTTCGCATTTTTTTGTTAACTTCACAAATTACATTAACTAGTAAATGTTGTTTGGACTATATCTATCTTAGAGACTTCCGAGAATATGTAAAATATCATTGATTACAAAAAAAGAAGTTAAGAAACTACAATTTCACACAAAAGTTATTTGGGAAATTCATCGGTATACGAATCACTACATGTATTGACGTTACTCTTAACTTTACTCATGATTATAAAAAATTGACCGCACTTGTCCGAGGTTTAATTGCTATCACTGGAATGTGTGAATCATCCTCTGTCAGATTCTGCAAAGATCAGGTGTCCCTTCGTGCCTCTTTTCGAAAAATTGGCGATTGTACTAAATAGGACTCGAACAGAAAATAGTATGTACATTTGTACGCTTACTTCTATGATTATTACGTACATCTTGTCATTTTTAAATTACTAAATACGTTTCTCTCGTAGTTAATAACATGTTTGAGACGAACTTTGGTTACATAACAATAAATATATCAAACAAGTGAAAGATATTGAACGCGTTACACTTTATACGTGAATATTTGGACACCCCGTAACTCGAATTGATTTATACTAATACAATTTAAGTATCATAGTATAGGGAACAAGTTCCTAAAATTTCGTTAAAATATTTTCAAGAGAACCAAAGTTACGGATTTTTGATCGCCGAGAGCCGTTTTGTCCCACTGTGGCGCCGACACGACCCAATGTGTGAATGGAGATCGTAAAAGCGTCTTACCTATCTCGATGGTCAGTGGTCCTAGATACATTTCCCAAATCGTCGAGCAACACCGCGACACGAGAAAGCCCTTTGTCGCAGCTCTTACGAAACGACGCCGGCGAGTGGAGCGTGAACGAAGCGGAGATAGAAGGAGAAAACAGTCTCGTAGACGATCAGGGGATCACTTTCCTACGGACACAGGACAGGTTTGTTGTTGGGATCACCAGCTCGATCTACCTCGTGGATCCCGGCTCGTTCATCATCAGCACTTCCGGTAGCACACCTGACTCGTCGAACAATGTCGAACACCCGTCCTCACCGTCCGTAAAGTCCGCTTCGCGCGCGTCGACATCCCCAAATCGCGGAGGATCTGCCACGAACGTGTTCGGACAGCGCCGCACGTTCCTCACCTTCGAACCCAAACAACTCTAGGATCGGTCATTCTGCAAACTGCTCGCTATAACCTCCAACGGGACCAGACTCTCGAGGATTCAACGTCCGTGCTGTCGAGAAGACTTTATCATCGCTGCTGAGAGCTCCTCCGAGCGCGCACGTTATCGATTATGTTATCAATGATTCGACTTGTTCTTTGTCGAAGACGCTCGTCTGTACGAATCTAAACGCTTCGGATGACCGGATATCGTTCACCTGCTAGATTAGAGGCAGTCGTGTACATGCACGAAGGATATCTGTTTCTTCGGTTGTCTATTACTCTATTCCTGCAGCAGTCGATTTCGCGGTGTCGATCGCGACGGTCATCGGTACACGTTTCCTTGCTCTCGCGGAATTTTGCTAAATTTTGTTGCCACTACACCGCACAGTTGCCGGCTGTTTGTCGCTCCGAAAAGAAGCAGTCGAGCATGGAGAGCGCCGCGGGAAAGAGATCGGTTGTAGTCGACGCGAGGCCCGAGACTGCACTGTTCTTCGTCCTGTCCTGTAGCCGTTGCTCTTGCTCGGTTGCTCCCCGTTTGCCGCTGCGTTCCTTTCGGGTGGTAGTGGTCTGTGTGACGTCAGATCGAGGACGACAGCACGGAGAATTTCCCCCTCCGTCGGCACGCACACCATGGACCAACCGCGTGTACGCGAACTCGACGCTTCGGACAGCTTCGGGCAGCCGAGAAAGAACCCGAATGCTAGACTTTCCTTCTCGCACGCTACAAACAACCAAATTTTACAGCAAACTCCATATACGATTTAGATCTTACGCCAAAATGAAAACGAGTTTTTCGTTTTTATAATACGATTGTTTGAGAGTAAGAGGAAATAGAAAATTTGTCGGTTTTTTGGTAAAAAGACGGGTAGCAAATGAAAAATCTCGAAATATCGCGGTAACGGAACCAATTGGGAGACATGCTCTCCAAGATCCAAAAGGTTTTATCCCAGTCGGTCAAGCCGTGTGGGCGTAGAAATTTAACATACATTAAAAAAAAAAAAAAAGGAAAAGAAAACGAGTTTCATAAACAATAGGAATTTTGCAATAAGAATAGTTATAAATAATAAGAAAAATCATTTTTGCAAAGTGATCACCTCGAAAACGAGTCCGGCAACAAAATGTAAAGGGTAACATCGATTTCATCGAATTCAGGCCGAACATACGTGAAATAGTCCAATTTTCGATAAAAAGTGCAATAAAGTGGTAAAAAATGGAAGTAGGTCAAATATCGTTTTAAGCTTTTAAGAGGCAACGAAGCCCTACCAGATGCAAGAAGATTCAATCCGATTGGTCAATTCGTCTCGGAATAAGAAGCAATACAAAATTTTTCGGTTTTTAGCCAAAAAAACCGGTAAAAAATGAGAAATCTCAAAATTTGTTGGTAATGGGACCAACGCGGAGACATGCTCTACAAGATGCAATAGGTTTCATCCCGATTGCTCGAGCCGTGTGGACATAATCGAGTAACAAAAAATAAATAAATAAAAAAATAAAAAAAAATACATGTCGAAATGAGTAACCTCCTCCTTTTCGAAGTCGGTTAATGAAGGGAGGTAAGAAGTAATGGTGGTTCCGGTTGTGTATAATTTTGAGACGAAGAAGAGTGACTGTTGAAGGGATGTCATCGTCTTCGAGCATGCGCAACACAGAGAGGAAACTTTTGAACAATGTGAATGCATTGTAAAGTATTTTTATTCGTTGCAACTCGAACCCATCGCTAGCAGCAGAAGTCTAAGGAAAAAGGGGTAGCAAGAATAAAGCGGGAGAAGGAAAACGGGCGCGAATGTTGCGAGGAAAAGGACAGTCATTGTTTACGTCATCGCCAATGTTAGATGCTGCGGCATGCTCCTTCCGAGGGATGTAAACTTTGCGATTATTGCGCTAGCCACTCAGCCCTTGGCTCGTAATAAATAATATTAAATGGAACAAAATGTACGTTCTTTTCGGCGTCGAGAGTACATCGATGAATTTTAATTTAATCAGTTTAGTTAACATTTTGTTCAATCGCGCATTTTTCGCGAACTATACAGGGTGTCCCAAAAGTCGGGGAAGAGCCGGAAATGGGGGGTAGCTGAGACGATTCTGAACAACAATTTCCTTTGCAAAAATGTCGGATGGGGCTTCGTTAAGGAGATATTAAGAGAAAACCCCGACCAATCAGAGCGCGCGTAGACCGTTGGAGCGACCGCGGTAGCGAAGGCTACGCGCTAGGTCGATGCTTCGATGCACGTCGAGTCACTTGTTCGCGTACAAGCGCGGCCGCCAGCGCGTAGCCTTCGCTACCACGGCCGCTCCAACGGTCTACGCGCGCTCTGATTGGTCGGGGTTTTCGCTTAATATCTCCTTAACGAAGCCCCATCCGATATTTTTGCAAAGAAAATTGTTGTTCAGAATCGTCTCAGCTACCCCCCATTTCCGGCTCCTCCCCGACTTTTGGGACACCCTGTATACAATAACATGGCTTACTGCTACTATCGACTTGTCGATAGTTTTCAGTCAATTATGCCCATCACTAGTGCAAGTCGATTTGTGCAAATAGCTTGAGCGTGTAAACGCACTATAAGGGAGAAGGACGAGGAAAGTGAAACAAAAACGAACCGGGCCATACCTGTTTAGAAAACTGAATCGAAATCATATGCACAAAAAAATATTAGAAAAAGTGATTTTTTTCCTTGGACTCTGTGAACCTTTCAATTAATGCGTTCTTTAGCCCTTCATAACTGCTCCCTTCTTGAGGATTTGTCTGGACATCTGCGACCATCCCCATCGCCTCTTCATCGAAATGTCTCACTATCGTACCGAATGGGAAATCTATTTTGAGAAATTTTATCAATTTCTTATTCACTTGCATTTGTTACAAACGGAATAGAAACTGACATTTTAATTGTTAGGATTACATAGATCATACACTGACATTACTATAGATGTGTTTATATAATATAATACTACTTGTATTTTTTAGCGAAAATTCAGAATAGAATTTCAAAATTACTAACACAAAAGGCACGAGGTAAGTAGTAGACTGCAGATCGTAATGCACTTTTTATTTCGGGGTAAATATGCAATTCTTGGGATCCTCTTTACATGAACTTAATACGGTTTTAAAAAATCTCATTGAATTGGCAACTAAAGGTCCTGAAAGAAAATTGTCTTAGCTTTCCAAAACACTCATGAAAAATGTTCTACGATCATGCGTTCGCAAGTTGTGGGCGGACAAAGTAAAAAGTTCCTTTTTTGCTTGGATAGCGAATAACCCGGTCAATAAAAATCATACAACAAAACCAAAAAAACCAAATTAAAGAGGAATGTTTGATCTATAAGAGCCTTTCATTGGGTTTATCTGAATAAATTTTGTTTAGCCTGTGCATACAGCCAAGCTAGACAAAAATTTCTGAAACTTCGTTTCTTGCGCTTCATCTTGATAAAACAGTATTATAATCAACGACGAAAAGAAATGAGTCCTTGATTAAAAAACTAGAAACTTCAAGCTTCAAAATCCGCTTTTTAAATATGTTTTGCGATCATTTTTCGCAGAGATACAGCCATTCGAAAATGACAAAAATTTGCATATATGCTTGGAATCGACATATGACATATAGCTATCATTCGTGAAAATTCACCGACTCGCCATCTAGCGGCCAAACACCCGAAGCTCGAATGCGTGTGACGCATGTTGAATAAACTCCGGACCAGTAGCAACATTGAACGGCCATTAGCGATACGATTCTGATTGTTATTAATTAATAATCAATGATTCTTCTATAAGATAACTAATGCAAAATTGTTTATAGGCATTGACAGGTACCCTTTGTGTGCGTGCGAGAAAGAACGAAACATGTGCGACAAGGATAGCGAGTCTTTATTGGCGCCATCTACTAACAGGACGTTCAAGCTTATCGTGAAATAGTCCACCATTTCGTCGCTAGATGGCGCCAACTTTTTACTATACGTTTACATGTAAATTAATTTATTAATTTATTCTATAGAGCAAAGAATTTTAATGAGAACGCTCATAAAGCATTTAAAAATTGACCTGTAATAGGATTTTTCGATTTTTAATGTTTTTTTGTTTGTTTAAACAACTGGCACCATCTAGCGGCGAAATTATGAAACTATTTCACGACAAGTTTGAACGTTCTGTTAGTAGATGGCGCCACCAAACAGTCGCTATCCTTGTTGCACATGTTTCGTTCTCTCTCGCTCTCACACACTGGATACCAGTCAGTCGTAAAAATCATTTATTATTACTTAATAATAATCAGAATCGTATCGAAAGTGGTCCTTGAATGTTGCTTCAGGTCCAGACTTCATTCAGTACATGTCAAAGTACTTCAATTGTTTACGGATTGTTAACAAACAATCGATTAATGCGAGGTGTCAACGATCCGTGCCGAGTCGAGTTCATCTTACCTAGCACTCATTGATTATTTATTACTTAATAACAATGAAAATCGAATCGCTAATGGTCCTTGAATGTGCTAGTGATCTATACTTGCAACATAATTCCAAAAGTGCATGAATCATCATTGGAAAGTCAGAAAATTATTGTGGAGTGTCGCTATCCTTGTCTTTCATGTAGTTTTCTCTCTGTTTCCATCACCCTCGCTCTATCCTTGTCTTTTATGTTCCTTTCTCCCTCTTTCGCACACTGTCGCTATCCTTGTCTTTCATGTACCTTTCTCCGTTTCCATCACCCTCGCTCTATCCTTGTTTACATATTCCTTTCTCTTCCTTATACACGCACTCGAGCTTCGGGTGGTTGGCCGCTAGATGGCTAGTCGGTCAATTCATTTGTGGGGATTGGTTTACGATTTTGCAGTACTCAGGATAACTCTCTTTTCCTTACTTCCTACTCTCTACAAAGGTTCACAAAGCTCTGGGCTTCCCGGCAAAACCCGCGCAGGGCGTACTCCCCTCTCACAATACCGAAAGGAAAGCGGAGACGTGTGGATAGAGCCTTAAGGCGCGTCCCCACAATTAATTAGTATGTTTATTACAGTGCATGGGGTGCTCTATGTTCACTGTCTAACAAAAATACATAGATTTGACCATTTCTGTACCTTATCCTCTATGATATTTTTCATTTTATACTTAGCTACCTAGGAATTCTACAGGTGTCCCAAAAATGTTGTAACACCTTGAAATGGGTGGTTCTGGAGGTGATTTGAAACAACTTTTTCCTTAGCGAAAAT
The DNA here is from genome assembly GCF_026283585.1 of Hylaeus volcanicus. Lineage (NCBI taxonomy): Eukaryota > Metazoa > Arthropoda > Insecta > Hymenoptera > Colletidae > Hylaeus > Hylaeus volcanicus. The sequence goes on along the minus strand of NC_071976.1, from coordinate 5,760,953 downwards.
GTTGTCCGAGGCTTCGTTGTGTCGACAACAATAATAAGCAATATAAAATATAGACTCGTGGGTTTACATTCTTTGTAAAGACTTAGAGGTAACTTATCCTATAGGAAGGTTAGGACGTTCTTTTCTATCGCACGTTTATTACATGTAGTCCTATCTTCTTTAAAATTGAGGGGGGACGGATATCTGTCTTTCACAATTCAACTTCTGTACCTATGAATCTTAGAAAAAATAGAGTTCAGGTACGTTTTGCAGTCATGTAATGTGACTAATTACTTGCCAGTGGTACTAAACACTAAAAGTTCAGCGATTGACTGCTTACCATGCTTACTAGGGAGCGGTCGCTATGCTTGGGAGCGATAAATTTGTAAGCTGATCTTCTCACAAAGCGGCTTAGTGAGCGGTGGTCTTTTTAGATGCACCCAGTGGTATCCCAGTGGATATACAGGTACCGTGAGGTACCGTAGACAAAGTACTCATTTGTATTGGTTTCCTGGTTTCTACTAGAACCAGAACACAAAATACGTCGTCTGCGCTTATTAGCGCAGAATGCTTAGTCTGCTCTAGTAGCGCGGAATACAGCGAAATTCCTTGTAGTACAAGTAGAGATCTATATATTGTAAATTACCAGTGAAATTTCCGTATTACTTACCACGTGTTTCATGTAAGAGCTGGTAAAAGCCGAAAGTTTAAAAATGGCGCTCGTTCTTCGTGTCAGTACAAACTATTGTCCTTTGTTAAGTACTCTTTATTGCAAGTTTACAGTAAACATTACGAGATTTAAATCGAACAAGCTTTCATCCTATCACTTGAAAAATAATAATGGTATGCATCGAGATAATTGTATTAGTGGCAATATAACCTCAATCGCGGTATCTCAACTTATGTTCATTATTATTCTTGTTTGTTTTGATTTCTTTTGTACATTATCGTAACATAACATAAACGAACACTTATTTATTGTTACCTTTCATTATTTTCTCGTATTTTCTTTTTTGTTTCGTTTAATTCAGTTATTGTTATAAAAACTAACCAATACTTTTTGAAACATTTCTATAAATATCATACAATATTATCGGTAATTGTTGTGTTAATAAATTCTTAAAAAATAGTACGTGAAATGTAAACATCTGATATTGATACATTATAGGTTATATTACCTTGTAATTAGAATAAATGTTTCATTTTTATTCAGAGTATAACATGTGCAGTGCATTTTATAGATACAATATTAATAAGGAAAGAATACGCTAATATAAGGACATGTAATGAGACAATTGCTTTTAGACAAACACAAGCACATAAAAGTATTCTAGTGCAATTAAAGTCGATCGATGATGTCAGTCACCTCAAGAATTATTGTAAAGAATTTGGAAACATTTCAAGTATATATCATTATTCCACATTAGCAGATGATGTACGTATATGCTTGTACAAAGTTTATTTCAGAATTATATGGTATATAGTAGTGCAGCTGTATTTGTGGAATCATTATACAATGGTACACATACTTTTAATCACCCGTAGTATATAGTAAGATAGACAAAAGTTTGTCTGATTTCTATTGTTCTCTTGTCCATTGTTACTGTACACAATATTGTATAATAAAAATACTGTATTTTTCATTGCTCTAACATCTCTTTTGATGATTCTCAACATCTGAATCTTTTACTTTTTTGTTACATACACAAGAGTTAGAGAGAAAGCATAATGTATTTTGTTATTACTTTATTCATTGTTGATAACGTCTTATTGTACATAGTTTATATCCTTATGTATTACTCACATATCGGTTTATATGGCACATTTGGTATTATCCATGGTATGGTATTTGAACATATTTCCTGCAAATACAGCAATACTACTATACAAACTGTGTAACTATTAATGATTTTATCTATTACATTATTATTTACTATATTATAATATAATATTACTTTTTAGCCAAATTTTGTGTTAATAGAATTTGAATCGGTTTGTTCCGTAGAAGAGATAAAACGTACATCTGAATGTAGAAACTCTTCTGAACATATTTATATGGATACAAGAGTATTGTGGTTTCAACGTAAAAGAAATAAAAATTCACAAAGTCATTTGTCTATGCTTCAAGAATCCAGTGGATTTCCATTGCATAGCATGAGTATTCCCACCACCAAAATGATACAGAAAAGACTACATCCGATAAGAAACGTAACATATTAACGTATCAAATGTATTAGTACATTTAATAAACAGTAGTACAATTTTTGAATGTTTTAGGTGTCAGAACAAATGGTTGAACTTTACAATATATTAAGGTTTACAGACATTGACGTAAGATTGAGGTTTTATACTGCCGATCAGTTACAATCTTGCATTTCCAAATTATTTCCAACCATTTCAATCATACCATTTGGATCTAGCATAAGTGGTTTTGGACACACAGGCTGCGATCTCGACTTGGTGTGTAGAAATATACACAAAAATGCACGTATAAACGTAAGTGTAAACCATAATATATTTATTAGTTTTTTAATAATTTCATAAAAACTGATTTTTAGCAACTATGATTTTCAGGATTCTTTGAACAAATTAGTATTTCACGCAAAATATTACTCTATGAACGAGAAATCACATCAACAGAAACTCTTATCGATAGTAGCTGACATAATTCAGAATTTTATTCCTGGTATTTATAATATAGAAAGAATTCTTGGAGCTCGTGTTCCCATAATTAAGTTTGTAAATAAGTATACAACTATGCGATGTGATCTTAGTAACACCAATATGTACGTATCGCATACATTGTCGTCCCTTTGAATCGTTAATTGCTTTTAAACTACTACTAATTCTGTAGTGTTGCATCACACATGACTGAAGTGTTATTTTACTATGGAGAAATGGATTGGCGTGTTAAGCCACTTGTTTGTACTATCCGTAAATGGGCAAGATCTGTTAGAATAACAAACGAAATACCGGGTGTCTGGTTAACAAACTTCTCTCTTACTCTTTTGGTAATATTTTATTTGCAGTATAAAAACGTATTGCCTACTATAAATAAACTAGTAGCAAGTGTAGGTAAGTACATAGGCAAAAGTAATTCTTTGTATTTTAGTTATATCAAATCAGAGTCCGTATTGTTCTTTTTAGGAAATCAAAAATTTAAAGTGATACACCCACAAAATTTAGATTTAAACAGAAATAAGACTACAGAAGCAGAATCTTTGTATTCTCTTTTGTATGGTTTTTTCGAATTTTACGTCACCTTCCAATTTTCTACTCACGGAATGTGCCTCCGAGAAGGTAGATATAAATTGAAAGCGGATAATTCGGCTGTTTATATTTTCAATCCATTCGAACCATCATTAAATGTTAGTAGAAACGTTAATATGAATGAACTGCATCATATGATTAAAGAATTTCGAACTGCATTGCTTCGATTGGAAAATGAGGAGAATGGACTCGAGGATTTATTTAATTTGCCCAAAGCGAGTGTTCTTAAAAGTGTTATTCAGAATATCGATGTTAAACGAGATAGCAGTAAAACCAATACAGAAAAGCAGTTTGAATCTACCAACGAGGAATTGTTGACAAATGAAACCAACATAGGTGATGCTAATAAATTGAAAGGCATAATAAAATAATAATAAATACCAACAGTGTATTATTGTAGTATAGTTTGTACAAATGACTTTTTCTCTCATTTTCTACGATTTGTCTGACATGTAAAAACAAACAATTTTCTTCCTTATACATTTCATATAAAGTAAATTTTGTCTTGCAATGATCATTGTATTTTCTTATTCTTGAAAAAAGAAAAAAAAACGAATAGAAAATATACGTTAAAATATTGAGATTATAAGATGTTTAAAAGAATGTACTTTTATATTACAAAGTATAAGGATAGGAGTCAATTTTATACACTATCTCACTGTGCCAGTTCGACAAACTTTCTTGATATGTATTAACTTTATTTTATAATTCAAAGGATTTTATCTTTTGGTATTTCTTGATGAATTTTAATATTATACAACAACAAAAATATGTGAAATAAACAGGTAACAATGAAAGAAAAGCACAAAATAATTAAATTATTTCTGTTTATATAATATACATACGTACAATAGAACTCCATTCATCCGAATTAGTCGAGGGATGACCCAATTCAGATAATTGGCTAGTTCGTATCATTGGAGTTAACGCATTCGCATAATACGAGTTCAAATAATAAGAGCTCACCAATGTGTTTAGATAACCAGGTCCAATGACGTTAGTTCGGATAAATGGAGTTTTACTGTATATATTTCGTAGAATTATTTTACAGTCCATTGTCTTGACGAAGAAAGAATGAAAAAGCAACAAACAGTAGCCTTGTAACATGTATATTTCTCTATTATCAGCAACTTGACAGTTCTCATACATATTTAATAGTGTACATTTGCTATAATTGTAACGTCCTTACGATCCATACAAAGATCATGATCCATTAGTCGTTTAAATGAACGGTAGCAATCGCGTTTAATTTTCACGAGGAACCTTCACATTTCTTGGCAAAAATCGTGTCTATATTCCGCGATGCAAGTAGGTACATACATATAACGTTAGACGAACATGCAATCGTTGGAATATCGCGGACGATGGATCCCCGTGCGATTGGCGATTATGAGTACGTTTTTAATTAGGCTATTTTTTCTCGTGAGAGAGTACCATTGTTTAAATTCGTAGTATATACTGTAGCTGGCAGTGTTTAAGTTCGCTAACTAACATTCTCTCTTTCTCTCTCTCCCTTTCTCTCTGAGTTATTCGTTCGACGTCAAGTATACGCGATGTGTAAATTATATATCTCGAAGATGTTACTATGTATAAATCGTAATTATAACGAATCAATTCGTTTGTCCGATTTTTATCTTTCTCGAAGTTCTTTTCACGCAGACGCGCGGTTTGAGCAGCATTGGAAACTTGTTTCCATTCGTTTATTTTACACAATAATCAGATCCATGACTCTGTGTTTACGCATGCACAGTTTATTGACGATTACGTGTTCGATACTAACCTAATTCGAGTCTAAGTGCATAAACGGTCACTCAAGGGTCGACAACGAGAGAAGGAGAGTACCGGGCAATAAATAAGTACTCGCTTTTCTCATCGTCTCGTATGTATTAATTTCCTATTGGCAGCGATATATTGCGATCTTCGGCGTTTCAAGTGCAATAAAAAAGCTATTTAATAAAAAATGGAGAAGCGTTCTACGCTGAAAGCGGACGCCTGACCTGAAACGGCTCCGGGCAGACACAAAACAGGGGAGTAGAAACCTCCAAGAATGAGTTTGTAAGACGACATGAATAGCTAAAAATTTGGTCCAGAACCAAGTAACAGAAATCCGAGAAACGGTGTTACAGTCTTCGTGAAATTAATGTTAAAAGGTGCCTTCTCAGCGGCAGCTGAGATGATGAATGACTAAATTCACGTTCGTTTGATACGTGTATATTACGCGAAATGCCCTTTGGATCATCGTATCGTATAAATAAAATCTCTCTAATAAAATACTCAAAATGTTCAAAAAGAATCCAACTAAGATTCCGCTACTAATAACAATATACTACTGATCGAAAGATATAATCCCTCGATAATACTTTCCTGTATGTATGCTAGGCATTTTGAGGATTTTCAACTCCTTCCCGGACAGCCAAACGCAGCTTGGCCTAAATCTCTTGTAAACGCTGTGTAAATTGCACCATCGCGTAACAACTTTGTACCCGCAAGTTCAATATCATTGCTAACTTACTCGTAAGCATTAATGACTCAATAAAAAGAAAAACTGAACGCGTTGAAGAAACTTTCTTTGAACTTTCAACGCAATTCTGCTTCAAACGAAAATTTAGTTCTTGATCTTTTAGTAGCGTAGGCGATGCAATCGATGATCCAACCGAGGGAAAACGTCTTCGGGAGATATCTGGCCTGTTGAATATTTAGGTTAGACAATTCTGTGGAAAGGCGTATCACTCTTCGTCAGGATTCTCGAGCAACCGTGAGTTTATTTTGTTGTTTCGATGGCGATGACGATGACAATATTCCAATTCGTAATCCGATAGAAATTAAGGTGTTGGAACGATGTTTGACGACTACCTGGGCTGGACATCTTTGAAGAAATTTCTTTAAATCATCACCGAGCCTCTAGTTAAAGAAGGAGTGAACGTAGTTAGTCTTGTTGTTTTGATGACGTTGCAATTTGTGATCTAATAAAGGCGAAAAGCGTTGAAAAAACACCTGGTGAATCGAAAAAGTGTGAGTTGGGTGGTATTCCAGCGAAGACGGCGGTATTGTCATCGGTGACCAAAACAGAGCTAAAACGCGTCGAAGAGATACCCGATGAATAGTTTGAGCTGGACATCTCCGAAGAAGATTTGCGAACCTTTACCGTGGCTCTGCTTAAAGCAAAAGTATGTTTAGTTACTCTTGCTGTTTTGGCGAAGGTGACAATATTACAATGGTCGATCCAACAGAAAGAAAACGCGTTGGAGACGCTTGCTTTTCCATCTGTTGATTAACAAAGTTACACATTTTTGGACGAAGCTTTTGGAATTTTTCAAACGGTTCAGCAGTGCTCTACATTGAGTAAAAGCAAACTTAATTCGTGTTCCTATGACAGTAACATTGCCATAGATGACTGGAATGAAATGAAACGCGGTGGGGAGACAACTGGTCTTCTGCGTGTTGATTATCCGGTCTGGACACCTCTGCGGAAAAACTCTGTGAACTTTTGCCGCGGCGCTACCTGATTTATCTCGAGCAAGACCAACTTTAATTTGTCTTGCTCTTCCGGTGATGACGGTGTTGGTGCATATGATGATGGCGTAGATGCGACCTGGTCTCCTGTACTGCTGCCACCAAGGTGCGTACCGCTTCCTCGTGTCCCTCGAAGCTGTCTGCTTTCTTCAGCTGGCCAAGTGACGAGGCAGCTCCTTCGCTGGCCGCAGAACTGCCGCGTTTGCTCTTCAGTCGCGGAAACGTTTCCCAGGAACGCTGCTTCTGCACCAGAGACGACGACTTCGGTGTAGGTCCGATCACAACAACCAGAGTTTTCCTGGGATCCTGCGCGGATTGACCTACCGTCCCATCGACGATGCTCGAACGTCTGCTACCGGAACCAGTAGTACTCAGGCTGTCGCAGCTGGCTCGTCGACGCCTCCTCACCTCCGTCGAGGCTTTCTCGTCCGCGTAGAACACGTCCTCTGAATCGCTGGCAGGATACACTTTCACACCCTTGCTGGCAGGGATCGGTTGCTCGTCGGGAACGGCGTGCACTTGAGCCTGCACGCGCTTCTTGGCTTCTCCCATGCTCGAGGCCTCCGATATTCGTTGATACTCCCCTTCCTCACCTGCTAAAAGCACGCGAGTCGCTTAAGAGGACACAGCCTGTTGTGGTTCATAGAGACTACGTTACTGCATGCAATTTATTGTAGGGTCTCTTAAGTTTTTGTTTCAGGCATAATCTACGCTATTCGAAGAGATCGGTTTCGGTAGAAATAACCAAATGTAACTTCCAGCTGAAAACTATTACGGTACAAAGTGTATATTGCGGTTCAATGTATCTCGTGAGCTTTCAACAATCTGATCTTTGCGTATAGATCACTGGAGGGAGAGCTAAAATTCCAACCCAATAGGCGAGAATACACAGAAGCACGTCCAATGGACAATTCAATCGGGCCACGAGCACAGTTTCTAATTTATTCCCTGTGCAAGGTGTTTGATCGTTTCGTACCACGTAGAGAGGCATTCAATGGGTTTGTAGAAGAGACAATCGAGAACGCTGGTTTTAATTGAATCGCGCCTCGTGGACACGTGGATTTAATTGTGATTCTAATGACGTTCGATGAAAGGGATACTTGAACGATGCCGCTGCAGTGGAACAAAAGCAACGCCTCGTTACATTCGCGACAAATTATCGAAGTATCCCGTTACATTCATTGGAGAAAATCGATACAATGCTTTAAACGCCGATACACGCTATGCCTATCAGTGTTACGCCTATTTTATCAGTTTAATTAACCAGTTGTCGAATAATTCTTAATTTCCACGGAAACGAACAAACAAATTGCACGCGAAGTAGTCCTGAATTGGGCGCGATACGAAGTATAATAATTCTCGTGTGCATTCATCAGGATTTTATTTACATCGATTTATAATGCTATCTACATAATCCACTGGAAGTCAGCGCATCATCGGCAAATCTGAGGTCCGTCTCGTGATTCGTTCCAGGCATACCTGTCCTTGCTATTAACGTTATTTACTCGTGCACGCGATCCTCACGGATTTGATCTTACCAGTCATGTGTGACTGTGGTTGCTGGGCGTCTGTGCATCTTTCCGGCTGATCGAGTCCCTCGACGGATGTGTCGCCGCTGCCACCCTTCAGAGACCGGTACAGAGAACGTACTTTGCTAGCCGACGAGTGCCCCGGTGGTGTTTTCGGTTTCGAGCCGTCAGGAGATTTCCTGGATCGTCGACTCTGACTGCGATCGCGACTTTCCTCTCTGCCAGGTGACTTCTTACGATCCTCTTTAGTCCTGGCTCTCTCTATCAGTTGGCTGAGAACTCCCCTCTTCGAGTCGGTAGATTTGGCCGTACCATACACGACGATATTTCCACTCGAATCCAAAACGGCTTCAACACTACCGGAAGGTGTGCGACAACGCGTTGGCACCTCCTTCGTTTCTGTGGAAAAAATTCACCTGTGATCTCGTGATTTATGGACATACCAACCAACTTGTGGCTATATCGAAGTAGTCCCATGTCAGAGCCTGAACGCTAAACGTGGAGGCGAATGGCTACGTTGTCGCTTAGCATGGGTAAAAGTAAAAAATGCAGGCGCATAAATGAACGAGGGACAGAGACAAGGCTCTGAATTTACCATCTTTCATTGACCGCAGAATCATCCTTTGTCATCGTTATTCTTCAACCTGGAGAACGGATATCTTTCGCGGTGGACGTGACATTCTGCAGAATAAAGCATTGGAACCACTGGCGAGCAAGTGACCGACAGAATAAGAGTAAGAAGACGAAAGTATCGAACAATGTCTACCAGTTCAGACACAATTAAATGTAAATGTATCCTGTTAACGTTCGTCGTCGAAAGAATATCTATTATGACAATTCCTGTAAAACCTCTAGTTTCTTAAATCTTTGCTCAATTGCGTGACAAAATGTAACTGTTAAAGCATCCTTAGCGTTCAGTGCTCAGACTCTGGTGAGAGAGTTTTACGACAGTTTACGACCTGTAAATAATTTACCTTTCATATAAAGCGCGTTATCGGCGCTGGTGGCAGTGCTACGCGGATGTCGATGATCCTTCGTGGGCGCTTGGGTCTGCGGTTGCTGCGGTGGTTCCTGCATTTGCAAACGAGCTAAGTGATCCAGCAATACTTGTAAATCCTGATTGCCTGCCGCGTCGGAAGCTGCCATGTTCACTTCACCGGCGGTAACCCCGGTTGAAAAGGATTTTACGAATGGTTCCAACTGCTGAGCGAGATTCTGCAGTTGTTTCACTTGACTCCTTAGCGACAAAATGTCGTTCATCTACATGGAAATCGGAATTATTTACCATATTATCATGAGAATGAAGACAACGTTTGGGAAATCACGAGTACGAAAGTACCTGAGAATGGAAAATATCTTTCTCTATGTGAATTCTACACAACTGCTCGTCCCACAAGGCGTCGAAGACATTTCTAAGCCGTTCCAATTCCATCTGATGATGCTCCAACTGCCGCTCCAGAAACCGACAATCTTTGGCTACTATCTCGTAACGCATTCCCAATGGAGGAGTGTTCGCTCTTCGCAACACAGCCACGTCGCGATGAAGTTCCCCCAAACGTTCCTTCACCACGAGCAGCTGTTGATTCAATTCCTTTAGTTGAGTATCAAATGTCCGGCAGTGATTGGAGAATGGTCCGCAATCGGTTCCGCTTTTCGTCGGGGCCCTCTGAGTAGTTTTGCTGCTCTGCTTGGAAAAAGGAAAAGTATCTCGAATAATTGGTGATCATCGTTATTGGAGTTGTTGCGTTATACGGGTCCGAATAGGCTGTCTGAGACCTGATACTGACTACCACATCCGGCTAAGAAACTAGTGAGAAACAAAAGTTCTCGGTCTGGCGAGTGGCCAGTTGCGCTACGAGAATATAATCACTGTCTAATTCGACTACTATACTACCACCATACGATTAAGTACAAGCCACATCATATATCGAGAATAAAATCCTGTCAACAAAAATACTTACACAGAAGTGTGCGCGAGAAATGCAGTGAAAAAGAAACTTGTAATATGAACGTAAAGATTGAAAAGTTTATAATCGAGAAAGCTTGGCCAGGCCAAATGTATAGGTAGCTACCTGAATCACGGATGGATCCTGTTGACCTGTTGCGTGAGTCTGGTCGTACAGCGACTCTTTCGGGGTTTGCGTCTGACCTACATACGGTTGCAGAGACCTAGCGAACTCGTTCCTGAAGTTGGTCTTGAGGTGAGCGGTCATTAACGGCGGTCTCGACGGATGTCCTAACTGAGCGACGCGACTCAACCGCTCCAGCATCGGATGGGCCAGCTCGAGAAATTGATATTTCGTCGCGCCGCTGGTGAAGGCGGTGCACAACATCAAATGCATCTGTAGTACGGGAAGTGCACTACCTAGGGAAAGCAACTGGCCACGGACCATCCTCTCCTTAGTTTCGAATTGCCGTTGAAGGTCCGTCAAAACGTTGGCATGAGTTTTTGTTATCGCTTCCTGCATCCCTTGGCAGAATGAATTCAGTGCCCTTTTCTCCGAGTCCAGACTGTGTCGTAGCTCGTCCAATTGTGATTTCAGAGCCAATACTCCGTCCCGCACCCCGGCCTGCAGCTCGCAAATCGAATTAACCGCACGCTCCATTTTTTTGGACGCCTGTTGCCAGGCACTCTCGATGTCCACGCAATGGAGCCTAGCCTCCGCCGGAGTGTCGCGAAAACAAGTAGCACAGAGCATGCACTTGGCGCTCTGGCTGTACATTATGTATTGTTCTCCATGGGTTGAGCAACGACGTTGAGTATCCTTGGCACATTTGCTCATATGCACCACATCATGCGTAGAAAACATCTTTGCGCTGTGAGTGTGCTCTCTGCAGTGTGTACATAGTGCTTGTCCTGCGTCCAAAGATTTCATAGGAAGTCAATAGTTTTCAATATACTTATTTGAAATGGATGTAATTCTGTAGTTATAGTTAAGGAGCTTCGATACGTACCACATGTTGTACAAAAGAACATGGTAGACTTGTCACGCTTGTCACAGTTGGCACATGGTGGATTCTCAGAGTTGGCCAACTCGACTAGTTGACGTATCAGCTGATCGGGTGGTGGTAGTTGCGTCCCATCTTTCAGCTGCGTCTGTTGCCTATGCACAGTAATATATTTCAGATTTATGGAAGTCGAAGCAAATTAAGAGGCATTTGAGGTTGAATAGATCAAATAGAATGTTTTTAAGATGCTGTGAAAGGGTAATCAATGAATTGTAAAAGTTTGATAGAAGCAGTACGTAAAATCAAAAGTACACAGTAAAAAT
>NC_071976.1:5694613-5749380 GCF_026283585.1 Hylaeus volcanicus | reverse complement strand
AGTATTGACATCTGCAGAAACGACATTACTTTCTGGTCCCCCTAATATATATATAGAAAATAATGATAGTATAAACCTTGTCATTCCATGCTAAGTGGAGGAAAAAGAAACCGCTAAAAGACTATCGTTGTTACATGCAGATCTGATTAAACAAAATATAGCATGAAACAAATCAAATGAGATATAGTATGCAACCAGAGATTACAACGAATGAGAAATCTTTCTAAAGGTAAGGTATACAAAATGTTGTTTCTAAAATATAAAGCCTATGTTTAAAAGAATATCTTTGTCGATGCAATTAATAGAATACCCATTGCTCTGCAACTAAATATTTTATGAACAATCTGTGTTATTTAAGTTGCACATGAGACAAAGCAAATTTATAGAGAAAGTGGAATGAGTAGAGATGATAACATGCAAATATTAGCCAAACCTAACCCAGACCTGGGATCGTCACCCACCCTAAGGACGCCATGCAATAACAGTCGTTGTTATCTACCCGCAGATAGGACAGGAGACCTTTCCGTCAAGGTGAGGGCCGCGAATACAGCGGGCACAAAAGGTGTGAAAACAGGATAGCAGACAAGGCTCGTTGTAATAGTCGTGACAGATGCCGCAGATGAGGGGATTCCTAGGCCCACCACCGGTTACACCTGTCGTGCCATCAGTTTCGCCGACACCGTCGACTGCCGACCTCGAGCTCGCCATTGTCGGCCAAACCAACGGCGGCCACCTGGAAACCAGAAGCCAGAGAACGCGCTTCAGCAACCGTCTCGCCTGGGCACTCCTCGACATTCTCGTCACGACGTTTCACGTTTCGCGCGGTCGCATTGCGCGCGTTACCAAAACGAACTTCCGACTGACGGGAAACTATTGTGAAAAGAATCGCAAATACTGTTTACCCCAAAACCATTGGCCCGCCCGCCGCAGAAAACCCTGATGGGTAGTTTATCGGCTCGTCATTCTAACGTAGTTTGGTGGGCAACCCCGTTTGCGCCTGACGATCGGCTCTGACGTCACTGAGGTGCCACCAATCTCGACCACTTCCACGCTGGGGTGGTACGTACACACAGAGAAAAAGAGGACGGACTGCTGCCTGCTGCTGGTGCTCGTGCTGCACGCGCTTACGTATAGGTATAGGTATAGGTGTAGGTATAGGTGCGCGCACAGAGACTGTACACACAGGGGTGGTCTGACGTAAGCGTGCGAATGTGTTCGTGACCGTATGTGCTACAACCGCTAGCGATGGGTATTTATTCCCCCTTGCGAATCTCTGAACAATTTTCAACCCGCCGTACAGTGCGGAATAAGTGGACAAAATTCAATATTAGTATATATCACAATGTCAGGCAGATATCTACCGTAGAAAATGTGTGTCAGCGTGGAAATTGTTATAAATAATCATGTATCAATCATTTGTATCCATAATACAATCTTTATCTTTAAACAAACATACAGACAAAACGGCAAAAAATATCCTGTGTTCTCAACATATTTGGATACATTATTTGTTATATTTTAAGAAACTTATAAGTTTGTTTGCAAATACTTGCAACGTTTGGTTTTACATAAATTTTTAATAAGGGACCGTACGGTTGGTGTAGGGTCGCAATTGGAAGTTGAAAATTCTGTTTTGATTGATTTATGGACTTCTATAAAAATTATTTTGCACATCCTCAGCCAAAACGAAGCATATTGTGTTAAATAACATATGCGTACAACTTCTATTATTTATGAGACAAAAATTCCTAAAGAATTCGAAATATAGTCTACTAAAGCGACAATTTTACAATATTACATCATTTTCCTGTATGATAATCATAAATTCATACATACCGTTGGATCCAGAATAAAAGAAACGCTTTTACTGATTCAGAAATAAATCAAAATTTTCACAAATTTCGAGGGGGGGGGGGGGGATATAAAAAAAAAATTGTTTTTTTTTTAAATTGTTGGTATTGGTTTATAGGCCTCTAAAAATAGTGTAATGTTTGCTTGTACATTTTTTTGAAATCTCTAATCGTTTCCGAGCAAAAGTAAAAGGGGCGGCTCGGATAAAAGGGTTAATTTCTCCCTTAAAAAGCAAAATTCGCACGTACTGAGGATGGTGTAATTCATAAGTATACAAAGTTTCATCAAAATCGGGGTTTGTTAATTTTTTGTAAAATTTGTTAATTTTGTTATGATTTTATTAATGTTTATGGTTAATTTTAATTTTTTTTTTTTGTGAATAAATAGCAATATATTGATATTAGTAATGAAATTTTCATTTTTGACCACAATTTTGCTATTTGTCCGCACTGTGCGCCGTTCTAAACGTTTCGAAATATTCTCTGCAACACGTCTACAACACTTCATCTCTACTATGAAATCATTTTTCCCTGGTTCCATATATCCAGAAGCTGAAATTAAATTCCTTTAAAATATGTACAGCGGGTGTAGAATGTATTCGTACATCCATTAATTTCTCAAAAAACTTTTGTGTGAAATTGTACTTTATTAACTGCTCCTTTTATAATCACTGATATTCTACATATTCTCAAAAATCTCTAGAATATAGTTCAAACAACAATTACTAGTTTATATAATTTGCGAAATTAACAAGAGAATACGAAAAATTGGTAGAAATGCAGAAACAATAAGTATTCGCACGGTTCTTATGACGAACAATTTACAGTAAAATTTGTAACATAAGCGCATCAGTTTAGTGCTTCGTGGGAATTAGAGAACATTTTTCCAGTCAAAAAGACTTAAAAAATGCTGTAATAAAGGAATGAAAGAAGATCTAATCCCGAATAACATCGATATTTATGATAGTTAATTTAATGCTTAGAAGAGTTGCAGTAATTATAAAATCAAAAGGAAATCCCACGAAGTATTAATTATTTATAAGTTAATGTAAATTTCGTTTTTTTTTTAAAATGAAGTTTTAAATATTTGTTTGTTTTGACATCTGTCAACTGTCGTTGTTTATATTTGCTATACTCTAACAATTTCATAATGGGCTATGCCTGTGTATATTGAAATAAATAAATAAATAAATAAATATTTAACACTTGTATGAATACTTATTGCTTCTGTATTTCTATCGATTTATTGTTTTTTCTTGTTGATTTCTCACTTATACAAAATACCTAATCTTTTCGTACTGTATCTATTCTAGACATTTCCAAGAATATGTAGAATATCATTGTTTATAAAAAAAAAAAAGTTAATAAAGTACAATTCACGAATACTTTCTACACCCACTGTATACGAATTTTATGGATTTGTAAGGAAAATTTAACCCTTTCGGTCCTAGTGGGGCATATATGTTCCACATTTATGATTACTATTTACACCCACATTCTGTTGGTATTTTCATCATCTACATTTTATCTCATTGGAGCATTGATATTGCTGCATTAGTTTAAAATTTATAAGCAAAAAGCGACAATAATCACGATTTACTTTAGCATTAAATTGTAAATAACAAGAAAACAGAACAGAGTTGGGAGTGAAAAACATATACCTATTAATCTATTTCCCATTTTATGTAACTGCACGATCGGTTTGCTCTTACTATTTTTGTCACACAAAAATGCTCTATTGATTGGCGAGTATTTTAATGAACGCAAAATTTAAGAATGTCATCTACATATACAGTTGTTTTCAAACCCTGTCAATGAATTCAAATATGATCAGTCTATTTCAGTAACGTACAAGTTTATTACAAAATAACTCTTTACTTGCGTTCTTCCTCGAAAAAAAAATAAAAAACGGGGGTGTATCGAAATTATTGGCCGATAGTGTAACCATTTGAAACTGTGAAGATAATAACATCAAAATGAAACGATGTACAATTGTGGAACTTGAAATTCAGGTTTCAAATTTTTAAAGGTCATCAGATTTACTAATAGTAATTATTAAGGTGAAAAGTCTCGTTAAATTATTTATTGGAAACAATATAATTGCCCAAATAATAGATAAAGTATTGTAGCGTCTAAATTGATGCTTTTTACTTTTAAGGCGTCCTCGTAACGTGACGCCTGGGGGCACGTATTCTTCTGTACCTGCTTTGTCGCGACTCTACTCTCATAGCATATTCAACACTTTTTATTTTACGTCTATTAAAAGTAACAGACAATAGCAAATTGAATTAAACTTTTTGTTTACAACGAGGTAGTGGAATAATTTTTCCTGTTAATTTCTCCTCATACTTATTTTTATACATTTAAGTAAACAATGCGTACAAAATTTGAATGAAAAAGAAGAGAGATTTTTCGAAACGTTTCCTGAAATATAAATACATTGTTTTAAGAAAGAATTTAAAATATATTTGAAACAATAATTTCATTGTATCGTAGAAGTCTCATGAAATGTTTTCCCTTATCAAAGTTACCTGAGGGAGAACGAAAGAATACTGTTCTAAATAGAGAGATAAGGACTGTTTTGGTGTATAAATTCGCTAGCCTCGAATTTTTGAACAATCTAGACTTTCTAAGAGCTTTAACACGTTTACTGGACTACGTCTGGAAGATTTTCTGAAACAAAAGAACGTGGTTATATCTCGGAGATAACGACGAGTAATGTTTAAAAAAGCCCACAGCATACTTATTACTGGTTTATTTTATGTCAAATTGAACATCTTTTGGAGTAACTGCACCTTATTATTTAAATTTTAAAGAATAGCTTTCCTGTTTACCAACTTTTGACGATATTGTCATTTTTCATGTACTTAGCCACCATTCTGTCTTCTGGCAATTGTTATCCCGGTTTTTTAAGCAATAAATAATATGAAAACGAATTCGCCAGAACTGCACCTTGTCATTAAAATTTGAACAATTTTTTTACAACTTTATCGACTTCTGGGAACGTTTCAGGCCCGACCTAGACTTCTGGCAATAGCTTTACGCGATTTCTACAGTTAAAAACTATAACTACACAAAATTTCAGGACTGCACTCAAAGATTTCATTTTGATTAAAAATTAACATGTTTGGCCGCCCGCCTACGCTTCCAGCTCCGGGAGCGCCTTCTGGCTGCAGCGCTATGGGCTTTGTCATCTAGTAAGGAGTGTTTTTAGATAAAAATTTTCACTGCACCTTATTATTCGTGATTTTCGTAGCCAGCTCTTAGACTATACAATCTTATCCTTATTATTTTGTCCGTACGTAAATACGTAACAGTGACGTGTACACTATCGATCATTAATTTCAATACGCCAGGATACCTATAACTTTTTTAAAGAAAGACGAACATAATTATTGGTTGCCATATATTCATATTTTATAAATTAGTCCAACTATTAAATATCATAAGAGATATCTGCACTTACTCAAATAATATCAGCAGATGGTTGTTGTAAAATACGCGATATTCACAACTTGCCAGATAACGACAACGAAATAGTTTGCTTTACAATAAAACAGTATACGATCCCCACATCTCTTATAAAATCATCTTGACAGATACGCTCGAGAATAACGAATTATACATAAAAATTATTTGTAGAATGCACTGGAAGAAAAATGTGAGGTCGTTCAAATTGAAAGTTTAGAAAAATTGGTAGCTGGAATGCGCCGTATGTGCGCTCCAGTGTGCACTGCTAAGGTTGAGTATTTTAACGAACACAAAATTTAAGAATGTCATCTATCCAGTTGCTTTCAAACCCTGTCAATGAATTCAAATATGATCAGTCTGTTTCAATAATGTATGAGTTTACTACAGAATAATTCTCTACTTGCGTTCTTCCTGGAAAAAGAATCACAAAACGGGGGTGTATCGAAATTATTGACCGGTAGTGTAACCATTCGAACACTTACAAACAGAACATTGAAAGATGCTCCAGACCTAGAAGTTGCTACGAATGTCCTGAACTGCTGATTTCGAGCAAATTATTAAGGGGTTACGCGGGCTTGGAGGGCTAAAAAGAAAGCAGACTTTATAAATTTTTTCGAACAAACTAAATTAATTATATTATTTTAATTTATGTTGTTATATTTGAAAGAGTAACACTTGAAAAATATTTCATAAATTTTTTGTCAAAGAATATTCAACAATAAGAGATGGTTTTCGTAGATCCTTAAAAAAAACTCATGATAGCTTTATCTGAAATAAAAGAAAAACCAAATATTTTCTATTAGCACGCGAGGACTAAAAAGAAAGCAGTTTTTTCATAATTTTTTTCGAACAAACTAAATGAATTATATTATTTTAACTTACGTTGTTATATTTGAAAGAGTAACACTTGAAAAATATTTCATAAATTTTTTGTCAAAGAATATTCAACAATAAGAGATGGTTTTCGTAGATCCTTAAAAAAAAACTCATGATAGCTTTATCTGAAATAAAAGAAAAACCAAATATTTTCTATTAGTACGTGAGTATAGCTCGCGATTGAACGAAGGATTAAGGTGATTTGGTCAAAAATGACAACAGATCAGATCGTCTCGTAACTTTGACAACTCAAAATTTTCATCTTAATACACATCTGTCTGAAATATGGGTTCAATTTACCGTTTAAAGGACCATCTTAAACAAAAAATTGAAATTTGAATTTTTAGCAGAGTTCTATAAAAAAAAAATGTCTGTGTATGTATTACCTTGTAAAATAAGTTGTGATCAAAGAAAAATAATCCTCCGTTCGATCACTAGCTACACTCACGTAATAACAGAAAGTATATGTTTTCTTCATCTCAGATAAAGCTATCACGAGTTATCCTGACCACCGCGAGGATAGTTTTTTTTTAAAGTATCTCCGAAAACCAGCTCTTATTTTTTAATACTCTTTGATGAAAAATTTATGAAATATTGTTCAAATATTCTTCTTTCGAAGATAACAACATAAGTTAAACATACCTACTTGTTCTTAAAAGAGAGTGCACCAAAATGTACAGTATGCAACGAAATCCTCAGTATGAAAGACGTCCTATTTAACTGCCAGCATTTCCATAGAATTAGGGAAAACCTCAAGATCCAAAACAATATAAATGAAATAATGAACTCTCGTGACGATATCAAAAACTTAATTGTATTCCTAAAAGAAACGGAAATTTATAACAAATTGTAAAATCACAGACAACATAAGCTTGTACATGTAAATAAACACGCTGTAGTCCCATCAAACAGCACAACGTAAAATTATACATAATGTTAAATGTAAATGTATAAAGTCGCTCGTGACCCGAGTTGTTAATGCGACTTAAAACTTTAAAAAAAAAAAAAAAAACATAAGTTAAAGTAATATAATTGATTTAGTTTGTCCGAAGAAATTGATAGAAAATGTGCTTTCTTCGGTCCTGGAAACCCATGTAACGCCTTAATCTCTGTATCCGTTGCAGTGAGTGTTCGAGGCCATCGCTAGAAGTTGAGCGCGCTTGTGGTGGTACCTCAGGCTAGGATCTATGTGCGTGAGAGCAGCACCCCGACGTCCTCGCCCCTCAGCACCTCAGTCACCCCGTTTTCTGCACTCCTGCAGGGATCTATATGCTTAATATATATGTATACATCCGATCTGCCGACGTGTACATGTGCGAGGGTTCGCTGCTGGTACCGAACGAACGTTTGCTATACAAGAACCAGAGAGAAAGGGAGGGGCGTACCCCCGCCGTATAAAAAGCGTAAAAAACAGCAGAAAGAAGCGAAGAGGGATTATGCATATTCCTTTGTATCTGGCGGCTTTTCGTTCCGCTGTTTTTCATCCGCTGGTCGCGCGATATCGACGAAACGTTAATACTAAATTTGTTCGAGTTTTCTTCCGCGTCTCTTCTCCCGCTGACGGAGGGGGCTCGCCCTTTTAACCTACAAAAGAGGATGCCAGGAGTGGTGGCTGCTTAGCATGCTAACCCCTTCTGGAAATTTTTTGTTTCCATCCGCAGCGCGAGCCGACGATTGTCGACGATGTCTCTCCCTTTTCCCTCCCTCCACGATCTCACCATCCCTCTCTCTTTTTCCCTCCCTCGCACATCCGTAATATCCACGGCACTGGACTTTATTTCATCGTTTCCGCTCGGGTTCCAGGATTTATTTTTCTACAACAATGCCCCTGGTCTGCAAGAGAAACGAAGGAGGGGGTCCCTATCGATTGCTCGAAAGATCCTCCAGGAGATGGATGCTGCGGAAACGTGTGCTCCGGGGCTTCAATCTGCAGGAAGGAACGGAATCGACCGATCGGATTGCTGGACCTGACCCTGGATTCCAACCGGAGCCACTTTTCGCTCGCCAAGCGACTGCGTTGATCAATTAACCATCCGCGATCGGATTCGGACCTCTCACCAGATTATTACACCGCCGACTTCTACCCTACGGTCAGCTCTCGGTAATAATTCGACGTCAGCTTCCGAAACTTTTCGATTATACAAATACAGTTTTTTTTTTATAAACAATGATATTCTATTTGGAGGAGCAGAAAGTAATGTCGTTTCTGCAGATGTCAATACTTGTTTATCATTTATCAGGCCATTGTGTACCGATTGATTTTTATCGATGTGAGTTTGAAAATTTGCACACTAGATAACAAGAGATTGTTGGTAAAGAGTGCGAACATAATTGATTAAAAATAAAAACTTGTTATGAATTTATTTGTTAGAATTTAATGCGAAAGAAACGACATTACTTTCTGGTCCTCCTAATACATAGGTAAAGATCATTTGTCAAAATTCCGCAAATTCACAATACCGATTTCAATGCTGATTTCTACTGAAAATTTTGTAAAGTGAACATTTATTTCAATATTGCAAAAATAAATTTGCATCCAAATTCTCAGCTCTCTATCACGTGAATTTTATTTGCTCGAAAACAGAGTTATTCCTTGGTTATTCGTACGCTAATCAAATAATTAACGAGTAAATATAATAAAATTTTGTTACAAATACATGTAGTTGGGTGTTTAAAAGAAAAATATTTTCTTTTCTCCCAAACAGAGTCAAAAGTTTCATTTAGAGATAAGAATAGGCCTTGTTTTTGCTTCTTCTGATTTTCATAACTAGCTAACGGTACGTCGTATAGAAAATCTACATACACATTTTTGAAGGGAATTAAATTCTCTACAAAAAAGATCTCTTGTCGAAATTCCGCAAATTCACAATGCCGATTTCAATGCTAATTTCTACTGAAAATTTTGTAAAGTGAACATTTATTTCAATATTGCAAAAATAAACTATTATTTAGCATCTATTAATAATATGGCTCATGCTTTACCAAAAAAATTCCTGTACATCTTTTTGATAAGACTGACAGTGCCGCTATAATATTAAAAAATACATAGATCACATTGTAGGTACAGTGGGTATAGAAAGTATTCGTCCACCGATTAATTCCCAAAAAAACTATGTAAAATTGTAATTTATTAACTTCTTTTTTTTATAAACAATGATATTCTACATATTCTTGGAAATCTCTTACATTATCTTAATCTAATTACAAGGATATTTCGATTAATTAAAAATTCATATACATTTGTTCCCGATCGTACTTCCCTTAGATCCTTAAGAATGTATTCCAGTCTGAAGCGTCAATTTTTAAGTATTCTCGTTTGAATTTCTTTATTCTTTTAATTCGTAAATTTAAATAAAAATTCAAACGATTACAGCTTAAATAAGAAAAGTGGATCGAAGAGAAAGTTTTCTGCTCGTTCAGAATTCCTAATCATCGCTGTTAATAATTCCATTAAAAGTTTCAACGATATTAGGTCATTTGCACATTAACTTGCGCATTAATAGTTACAAGCTGAGAAAAGATCCGCGTTTTTCGCTTCGTCGCAGAGGTGTGGAAAAAATATGCACGTGGTGGCATTCATAAAGATTCGAACGAGATAAATGACCTTAACTGCATGCCATTAAAAACTTGCGCGCACATCTTTGATACGCGGTTCATACTTTCCGATGAATACAAATTTCATTTCAATAGCCTGACTGACACCATTCATGTCGGAGGGGTCTTTGCAAAGAAGCCCAATATTTGATGAAACGGAAGTTTGACGATGGTAGCGTCATAATTAGGAAGCTTTGAGTGTCGGTGATACGAAATCGAACGACCGAGTATGTTTATCAGAAAATGATTTTTCCAGCAAAGCAACGCTATTGTTCACACCAACGTGCAGCTACAGTTTGACTCGAAGATCATCGAATCGATATTTAAGCATATCCTGTTCGTTTAACCGCAATCCTACGAAAAATATATGGATCATTAATATTGTTTGGAAGTGTACGCCAGAAATAAACAATATGAGGGCCACAAACAGCGACAACAACATGGAATTTATAAAAGTAAACAGCTACATATTAGGGTGTTTGAAAAAGATTTTTTAAAGATTGAAAATCTTTTTATTTTCGAACATCCGAAATTCATGTCACGTTATAAGGTGAAAACTCCTGTGAGGCGATGAAATGGGTAGGTAGTAACAGAATAAATATGTCCCGTTACACAGCTTGTCGTGAGATATTTTTTTATATTTTAATATCTACTGATTGGAACAATTAGAACTTAATTCGACATAATTAAACATTTATGATATATATGCAGTATCATTCAGTGTTCGATTAAATATTAATAACAATTACTACTACTAATATTTTAATATCTGCTGATTGCACCAACTAAATATAAATTTCTGACAATAGTTAAATTAATTATTAACAATACTTATTATTTAAACATAGATGGGGAACATGATTATGCTGTGGTATTAATGTTTCACGAATTATTTTGTGGATGGATCCAACGAGCCTTCGAATCGACATGTCACGTCATGTCACGCGGTTGTTGTTTGGTAAAAAATGTTTGTCCTTCCCCTTCTCTACTTCGGGAGCACAAGCGAGCCACGACCCCTCGACCGACACAGGTACACGAAGGATGAGAGCTCATTCTTCGTTGATCTTTCGTTCGATATGGATCTCGCGATCGCGCGTCCGCGTCTCGCGTCCCTCCTATTTGTAGTTTCCCTTAGTATCTTAGTTTGGTTTGGTTAGTTTTAAGGTTGCGTGTACGAGTGTCTCCTCTGCCAAATAATTATTAATCAACTTGTTTTATTTGTTCGTAAGTCCATATTGGGCTCGTAACATCGTGTCAAAATATGTATGTAGATTTTCTATACGACGTACTGTTAGCTAGTTATGAAAATCAGAAGAAGCAAAAACAAGGCCTATTCTTATCTCTAAATGAAACTTTTGACTCTGTTTGGGAGAAAAGAAAATATCTTTCTTTTAAACACCCAACTACATGTATTTGTAACAAAATTTTATTATATTTACTCGTTAATTATTTGATTAGCGTACGAATAACCAAGGAATAACTCTGTTTTCGAGCAAATAAAATTCACGTGATAGAGAGCTGAGAATTTGGATGCAAACGTAGGGTCGCGGTCTTGCGAGATGGAAAACACATTTGACAATTTGTAGCCTCGTATCGTTTTACTCGCCACTCGAGCCTACCTCGAGTAGCACTCCTTTTACACCGCATAATAGCGTGTAGCCTAAATAGCAAGTTCACACCCAGCTTTTTATAGACTTTTATATGCTCGGCTCGCTTAATTTAATGTTAGGGCCATATAGAGGTCGTTATTGCATTACCTACAGCGCTGGACAAAGGTATTGGCGCAAACTAAATTTTCCTATAATATACTCCGTTGTCAAAAATACGATCCTTTGTTGAATTTCTTCGTAAATTATATTCACTGACTCCAAAGTTAAAATAAGTGCATCGTTAAAGTGTTGGCAAGTTTGTAAAATATGTTCTTAAATTACATTGTTTTTAAATATTTGCGACGATATTCCACGTATCATGGCGGGAGAAGTCTCGTGATACCCAATCGAACATCTTTGGGCTGAATTGGGAATACGAATTCAAAAACAACGTATTACGTCAACAGAAGAAGTAAAGCAAGCACTTTTGAAAGAATAGCAACGGATTAGTTCAGAATTCACCAAACAATGAGTGCATTCGACGTCTAGTCGTTTCAAAATATTATAAAAATGAATGGATTACACACAAAATATAAAATTCAGTATTGTAATAATTAATAAGTCGTAACTTTGCCAATAATTTTGCTCCACCTTCACGTGTTTATCATTACTTTTCTTTATTATACATACATATTATGCATGAATTTAATTATATTGCTTTCTCGTGTGACACTTTCATAAAATCACTTTTTTTTTTCATTTTCTGAACATAAATATATTTAAAAAGGCACTGTTACAATTGGAGGACGTCATTCGAATTATTTCGGCTTTTAGAGCCGATGTAAACCGATAGACGTCATCGCGCCTTCAAGCACGTGTAAAAGCTTTAAACGGGTTTTTCTCGAAACATCATTTTTTCATCTGGTTGCCAAGATAAAAAAAAATATCGTAATCACTGTAATATTTGCAGAATAAAATAAATTCCTATGTAGGTTCAATTTGTTGTAGGCACGTTCGCGAAAATTTTATTTCGCATAAAGATCCGCAGTCTAGTGATGATGTATTCGATTGGTTATAAAAAAAAGACTAATCCGTGCCAAGTTGCAAGTCCCTATCTCGACTGGTAAAAAAGTAAACAATAAAAAGCAAAAATCACGTTTTCGATCATACTCTTATACTCTTCTTGACTGGAACCATCTCAACCGAGTCTCCCTGAAAGAGAGTCGGGTCTCGTATCCAAAATGACCGTTGCCTAGAAATTATAGGAAAAAAAGCACGGCCTCCTCTCCTATGTGCCAGGGAAATACTCGACCGACGACTGTACGTCGGGTAGCGGCGGAGAGTGGATATCTGACCCTCGAACGGGTCAGTGAATGCTAATTCCGCGAGCCGCCTCCTCATCCCAACAACCGCAATGTACTTCTCCTTGGGGCTGCTGCGGAACCGGTCCAAAAAATTCATCCCTGTAGAAGGCATCACGGAAATTACTGCGTCTACATTTCCACGATGCACGACGTGTTCCACTCTCGCGTCTCGCGTACCGGTTCGTCATCTTCGCAGTTACTCTTTGTAAGCGGCATCCTGAGACTCGTCGACTGATCACGACTTTGAGATCACTCCTCGCTGAACAGAAAACAGACTGTTGTGTGGAAACTAAACTGTGTGCGAGCTTTTATATAAAGCTCGTATGTTACTAACCTACATTTAGAGGGGAAACTCTATTATTCACTTCGTTATAATAACGCATCTGGCGAAATATTCGCGTTAATATCGAATTTTCAGTTATCCAATGAGCTTGTTATCTTTAATATTCATTACTAGACTGCGGATCTTTATGCATTTATAGGACATCTGAATGTGCAAGAAACTACAAAATGCAAAAAATATGCAAGAATATTAAAAAGATTGAAAGTATAAAGTTCATGTTATAACATTTGCAGAATAAAATAAATTCCTATTTAGGTTCAATTTTTGTAGGCACGTTCGTCAAGATTTTATTTTCCATAAAGATCCGCAGTCTATTCATTACTAACACTAAAGTGACTAGGTCAACGGTGCAACACCTCTGTCATATTATTCTTAGCGATAATATTTACTTTTCAATAGTCTATCGAACTTGTTAATTTGAAAATTTTGTATAAATTTAAGGGTGATTAAGTAAACGATACAATATGTACGATATAAATTGTCAGATCATGTGAACAACGGTGAGTTTGTAATATTAATCAAACGTTTGTTTGTAGCAATTACGAATATTATATTGTTTTGTAATTTTTAAACGAAGCCTTTTAGAAGAGAAATTTAATATTCGATATGTATACCGAAACCTTATTTTGGGAATCGATCCTGCGACGTGATAATAACGCGAATAATATGCAGATATCTAAATATAGTACTTCAGTTTGCCGTGATATTTCTTACGATTTTTAAAACTACGACCTAATCAAGTTATCGTACATTTAAAAAAGTACAAGGTAAATTTAATACATTACCTATATAGGGTGTAACGGTTGCGAATATCGAGCTAATTTTGTCTGTCCCCTGGTGCTCGTTATATCACAGGTCGACTGTTTCGTGCATTTATAGCTTTAATTTTCTTATACCTGAATGAATTCCAGTCGTGAGTTTCCTAAATTTAAAAAAAGCTGGCAACACGCTTAACAATGAAGCAATTGAGTAAAAGAAATCGCCTATAAATTCTCTCCGACGCAAAGAGGGAAACATACATAATAATTAGACTCTGGATTTACACTTACACTTTACACTTTACACTACACTTTTGCACTTTGCACTTTATATTTTGCACTTTTGCACTTTTGCACTTTTGCACTTTTACACTTTTGCACTTTATACTTTTGCAGTTTACGCTTTTGCACTTTACACTTTTGCATTTTGCACTTTACACTTTACACTTTCGCACTTTTTATACCTAAAGATCTTATTACAAGTACGCAACCATTAGATCTTTTATACCTGTCGAAGAAGAGGGAAAGGGTGAATAATAATAAAGGGTAAATTATCTCAAAAAATTGTTCATGTGTTCATTAAACAGTTCTTTAGTATGTGTCAAAACATAAAAATATTTTTTTCTATACTTTCGCATTTATGAATTTTTTAAGAATAGTATTCATCTGGCGAGCGCTCAGGGTGGCCAGACGCCTTAAGCGAAATACTACATGTTACTATATGCATTATAAATGTTTAATTAATTCGAATTCTATAAATGCCTCGTTGTAAATGCCTTCAAACATGAAAAATCATGTCAAAATTTCAAGCTTTGATCCCTAACATTAATACTCCCACTTGGTTATAAACAAAAAACAGCAGCAACGAACGAAATGACTCGAAATTTATCACCGTTAACGTAGACGCGTTAATAAATGCGTCAGCGTTGATGCATCGATTGGTTGGAACAAGCAGAATTTCACTAGAGGATTCTACGGATAGAAGGGGTGGGGTGATTCCAGTGAAATCCTATTTAATTTTTCAATCGAAAACTAATGCACGCCCGCGACTTTCAATTAATTGAACTCAACATTCGTGACGTTACGCGAATTCTCGTTGCATGTGTGCAGCCGCGCGAGCACGCGAACGCTCTGCATACAGTGTACACGCGTCATTGTAACTTGTCAAGAGTTACATGCCCGTTTGATCCAACGTTACTTGTGTGCAGCGCGATACGATCGAACCACTGAAATTTCACCGTGTCCCGGTGGTATATTAATATTCGTTTAATGCAGCGGCGACGATTATCGATAGAACGCAGTGCGAACTTACGCGACGTGCAGGTTGTTCCAAAATCATGGGACGCACAGTGCGGAAAAGTGGACAAAATTCGATATTAGTATATATCACAATGTCAGGCAGATTTCTATCGTAGAAAATGTGTGTCAGCGTGGAAATTGTTATAAATAATCATGTATCAATCATTTGTGTCCATAATACAATCTTTATCTTTAAACAAACATACAGACAAAACGGCAAAAAATATCCTGTGTTCTCAACGTATTTGGATACATAATTTGTTATATTTTAAGAAACTTATAAGTTTGTTTGCAAATACTTGCAACGTTTGGTTTTACATAATTTTTAATAAGGGACCGTACGGTTGGTGTAGGGTCGCAATTGGAAGTTGAAAATTCTGTTTTGATTGATTTATGGACTTCTATAAAAATTATTTTGCACATCCTCAGCCAAAATGAAGCATATTGTGTTAAATAACATATGCGTACAACTTCTATTATTTATGAGACAAAAATTCCTAAAGAATTCGAAATATAGTCTACTAAAGCGACAATTTTACAATATTACATCATTTTCCTGTATGATAATCATAAATTCATACATACCGTTGGATCCAGAATAAAAGAAACGCTTTTACTGATTCAGAAATAAATCAAAATTTTCACAAATTTCGAGGGGGGGGGGGGGAATTTAAAAAAAATTGTTTTTTTTTTAAATTGTTGGTATTGGTTTATAGGCCTCTAAAAATAGTGTAATGTTTGCTTGTACATTTTTTTGAAATCTCTAATCGTTTCCGAGCAAAAGTAAAAGGGGCGGCTCGGATAAAAGGGTTAATTTCTCCCTTAAAAAGCAAAATTCGCACGTACTGAGGATGGTGTAATTCATAAGTATACAAAGTTTCATCAAAATCGGGGTTTGTTAATTTTTTGTAAAATTTGTTAATTTTGTTGTGATTTTATTAATGTTTATGGTTAATTTTAATTTTTTTTTTTGTGAATAAATAGCAATATATTGATATTAGTAATGAAATTTTCATTTTTGACCACAATTTTGCTATTTGTCCGCACTGTGGGACGTGCTGAAATATGCGAATGGTAATCGTGGTAATTCAAATCGGAAAGTCCTTTAGCCTTTTCCAATCCGAGATTTTGTTCTTAAAGTAACTGTTTCGCAATACTCGCGTTCAAAAATATAATTGGAAACTTAAAAGTATAATCTGAAAGTATAGTCTTACTGCTTTCATACACGTCCACGATAAATCGATACGTATATCTACACATACATTGGTAATACTCGAGAAATTATTGTAACGATAACGTTGACTTGTTACCACGCAACTTCTCTACGTTCTGTTTCAGATTTTAATGAATTATATCTCAGTAACGGCACGGTCAATAATTGTTTTATTTTTTCTTTAAATGTTTTATAATATCGGCTTTTATAACAAATCAAGTCTTCAGCAAGTTCCTAAATTGCATTTATATTTAAATTGAAAACATTCACGTGAAAATCTGTGTGCTCCATAAGGGTCTGTGTTAAAATTACAAAACTTGGTATGATGTTTCGTAAAACTGAGGTGGTCAATTTAAATCGAAATAGACTCATATGATCCTTATTTAATCAAAGAAGAATCAAGCAAAGTTTTGATAAAATCCTCCATTAAATAAATCCACGAAACAAGTACATTAAGATACAAGCAATTGAACTTCATGAGCTTCATTCCCAGTGCCTTTTCTACGGATTACTTATATTTACCTATCTCTACTTGCATGTATTTGCGATGGTTCCCTTTAAAAAAATCGTCAACGTGAACTCCCTTTGCGAGACAACGTATGTGCTACTTTGCCAACTGGAACTGAAAGAAAGCGGATACCAAGCCCAGAAACTTTAACTGCTTGGGAAACGTTATAGGATTTCTCGACTTCTATTTCTGTTAGCTCGAAGAATTTGTATGTTTCGGTCTGTTGGAAATTGAAAATAGATATTGGCAGCACCAACCTAGTGTCCTTAATCCTGCATGGTTTGGTAGTATCTATGAAATATCTGGAAATAACATCATTTATTGATTGCGTTGCTCTGTGCGTAATGTTCGATTTATATCGTGAGCAATCCTAACACATTCTGAAATAAATATCACTATTACGTTATTTGTCATCGAATTAAATTAATATATGTAAGAGTTTAAGGGGGTATCCTGAATTAGGAGGTCTAAAAAAGCGGTTTTTCGTGAATTTTTTTAGGATGGAAAAGAATAATTAATTCTATCGAACTTTTTATTCTATTTTCATACATATTTGAGTAGTCTGTAGAAATTTTTTCAACAAGAAATATTCAAATTGAGTCGACTGTGACGCACATTTGTAGGGCACGTCACAATTAAAACCTTTTATCGACGGGAAAGATGCAGGTCGTAACTTTAGTTTGACACAAAAAATTCAAAATTCAAAAATTCAAAAATTCAAAAATTCAAAAATTCAAAAATTCAAAAATTCAATTATGTAACATAATATAGGTCAATGAATTCGTCTTGAGATAAGCTATGTGTCAGGCGTGAAAAAAAACTACGTTTCCATTAAAAAAAAACAAAGGTGACCTTCAAATCACGGAGGCGTCTTCAAATAGAAAAAAACAGTGTACACCATTGAATGTCCCCCTTCAGATAGAGCATGTTTCGTTTAAACATTTTTTTCGAATGATGAATATTTTGCGAGATAATCGCGTGGAAAGATTATAATGAGACACCCTGTATTGGAGAACAATTTGTTGCCGTTTATTCATTCGATAATGCCCCAATACACGAAAGTCGAGCAACACCAAGATGGTTTCAAACACTTAATATAAATTTATTAAAGTGACCAGCATGCTATCCGAATCAAAATCCGATGGAATATTTACGGAGTATGATGGTACGGCGTATTTATGCACACAAACAACAATTTTCGAGCATTGCGCAATTAAAAGAAGCTGTACTAAAATCCTGCAATGAAATTAACGATGAAATTTTGAAAAAACTAGTTGGGAGTAGGGAGATCCTACTCATTATTAAATCATTCCCTTTTATTCATTGAAATTATAATTTAATCATTACATTATAATGGAATATTGTTATTACGTTATAATTCCATTGGTGCTATAGTAGCACACCCATGAAATATCTATAGTATTATTACTAGTTGTCTTAAATAAATGTTACGTTCGCCGTTTTATCATTGCTATAATATATTTTTAGCCTCTTTCACACGATGCTATTAAAAATGAGAAATTATTAATTAAATCTACAAAACGCACGAAAATTGTAGCGATGCTATAGTTATGCACCGTAGTGTATATTATTAAAGTTTTTGTTACTGAGAAGCTGTAGTGCCGAACATTATTCATCAGCCCACAACACAGTCTATCCCGTCGTTTTGAGAGATCCTATACAGAGTGAAATCGTGAAGTTATTTCATTCGTCGTCGTGCGCACGAGTCAGTTCCCCGCGGAATAGAGTCCTATTCTTTGGAAGTTAGTTAACCGGAGGCGTCTGCGGGCTCTTTTCTTCCATCGCGCCTATACTCTATATTCTCGCGGTCGACGACGTCGTCGTCGTCGTTAATGATTCGCGGTTCGCGATATTTGCGCCTCATTCGACACTCGCCGTATTTCTGTTGGTATTATTTTATAACGCAACGTCTCTCGAGCGGTGAATTTTGTTTCATTATGGACGTCGGAGAAAGAACGTCGGAAAACGACGATACAATTTTTTTTTTTTTTACGTTTCCAGCTGTTGAATGAAACAGAGAAGAATTATCGATCTAGTTGAAAAATTTCATACAAAATTCTATACACTTAGACGCGTACCTGTACGTAAGTATGTATTAATGTTCACTTTTGTTTTATTTTATATTTTAAGAGCGGTTCGTCAGAGATTGATGAAATTTAGTACGACGACCTTTATACGCGGGCCATTGAAACTACATATTACATTGAGGGAGATAAGAAATTGTTTTTACAATTACAATTGTTTATTGCAAGTCGACGAGGCAAAGAGAGGCTCTCGTTCTTACCATGCTGGCTTCTATGCGATTAGGATCTAGAGTGAAAGAGAGATATATTTTATATTGCCTTCTAAATATTCCTGTTTTGTTAAAGTTTTTGTAATAATAAATTGTTACTCCTTACAAATGTAACTATCATGTTTATCCTTGTCGGACCTTCTTAGATTTAGTACTAATAACGCCATCGATAGAAAAATGCCCAAGTTTGTAGTAAAAATAGTTCCCGCCATTTTTGTATGATAGCGTCACTGATACCTTATAATCAATGATTCTTTATTTTTCATAAATTGACAATAAATACAATTCTATGCTTTATAACATACAATATATTATTTTCATGCACTTTTTAAGCCTTTATCTGCTTTTATATATGTAAATGCTACAATAATAATCGACTCTTCAGTTAGTGGCGCCGTCTTACAGCAACAGTGGGAACTATTTTCACTACAAACTTGGGCGCCTTCGAAGGCGCCATTAATACTAAAACCAGTAAATATCTATAATATCTTCAATAAAAAAGGACAAACTTTCAACATTCTTTTACATTCGATTGGTAATAGTGGTAATAGCCGGTGTCGAAGTCGCTTCTCAGTCGCTAAAAATTGTTTCGATTAAAAAGAAAAGGTTTTTACCATTTTTTTTTACATTTTTTTAAAAAACACATGCATTATTTTTATACTGGGCGCGGTTTTAAAAATCTAAACAAATTTGAGAATACAGCCCCATTTGTCTCCTTCAAGAACTTTCAACTTTCAAAAATATTATAATTTTAAAATTGATGGAATGAATATTATTTTAAGTTCATCCGTACAATACTAAAGAGTAGACTGCCTTTGCTACGCACGATAGACTGTTGGGACAAGGTTTCAAACAAAAATGCAGGGTAATCTGAGTTGGACAAAATGAAAAATTGATTTTCTCGGAAACGCATCCGCGGATGAAGAAAATGTCATACCAAATGTGTATTACCAGAAACGTAATTCGTTGCTGACTGAAATCACGAGCTAATTAGTTAGAAAAAGCTCTTTATTGTTCACCGAGGTGATCTCTAGCACTGCTCGTGACGGTCTGCTGTGCTGGTGGCCCAAGCTAATGGTTCCGATCCGAGAAAATATCGGGCCGGAGTCATAAAAAGGTTGGTGTCCCTGCTAGCACTTGGGACCTCCGTTGAATGACGATGCCCATGTTTTCGGCCTACGCCTTCAACAGCTCTGGGAAAACTCGTCCTGTCTTTGCCTTGTGCACGAATGTTTACCACAGATGTTTATATAAACATCCATTGAACGAATGACACGCGGGTTAACCAATCATCCCTTTGTCGGCCGACTAATCTTGGTCTGGTCTCTGAGACTGAATTTTTCATCCAGTCAGTTCTTTGATAGATTTCGTACGGTACGGACGTAACTAAGATGATACCACGGTAATAATTCCTAAAGTATTTTCTTGCAAATTGAGCCTTTCAACTACAAACTATTCGATACGTACAAAATGTAATCCATATCTTTATAAAACATTTTTAGGCTAAAAACACAGAGAATAACAATGACAATGCTTCCGATGTTGAAAGTGATGCATTAAAACCGAGTGTTGTAGATGCAGACTCGGACATGAGGATTAACAATAATGCCGATTCCGACGATGTTATGCAACATAAAATAATTGAACATTACAGTAAACTGGTGCCATGAATCTTTTATATTCTCCCATAGGTCAATAAATAAATAAGTCATATTTATTTTAGGAGTGTATTTTATTAAAAACATAACGTATACACTATACATGTTTACACGAATAGCTCTAAGAACCATATACAATACATTATTGTAAAACAGACACGAAACAGAATCTTATTTGTATGTTATTTCGATGGGCCTATAGAAATTTAATTGTAAAAACCGAGTAGTATCATTGTAAATTTTATAAATACTTTCATACATCTGTATATATAAATATGAATATTTGTGTGAACATACAAAATACAGTTAGAAACTTTTATTTGTACACTATAAGTAAATTAAAGCGTTTTAAACATATTACTGTTGGAGATGTTCGTTGGCGGTAAATCTTCGCTAAGATAAACACGTAAAAACATCAAATTTGTATATAATAGGTAAACATTAAATGCATACATATTTCATTCACTCTGGTTCACTTGCATCATCAGAGTCTAAATGACTACTATTGCTTGTAGTACTAGTACTCGAAGTACTACGTTTTGTATCGGACTCTGAATCTGTATCGCTGCTGTCGCTTGAAGTTTCCGAATCGGACTCTGAGTCTGTGTCGCTGCTGTCGCTTGAACTCGAGCTACTCGATAACCTGGGTAAAACATTAGTAATATATAAATTATATAAAATAATAAATTCTATATTTTTTTTTAGTGTGCATCTTTCGCCATGCGAGGTGTGCAAACATAGTGGCAAATTGTTATTGCTACGCATCATTGACGTTGGATTTGCAGATTGATGTTTAAATAATTCTTCAAAGAGAAGTGCATTTTTAGTTAGTGTATTACATTAGCATTTCTTAAATAAACGTCCACAATATATATAAATATTCCATTCAACCATTAAGGTATAAACGATTAAGCCTTGTTAAGTAACAGAGTTATTAATATTCAAAAC
Organism: Hylaeus volcanicus; assembly: GCF_026283585.1. Lineage (NCBI taxonomy): Eukaryota > Metazoa > Arthropoda > Insecta > Hymenoptera > Colletidae > Hylaeus > Hylaeus volcanicus. The sequence goes on along the minus strand of NC_071976.1, from coordinate 5,727,595 downwards.
AATTCTATTGAAATACTTACACATACTTTAAAGAATGTTTATCATGAATGTAGTATATAGTCTTTAGCCTTTAAAATAAAATTATAAAACGTACAGACATATAGTATTCTTAATTAATTTTGGCTTGAAAAATACACAACGAATTTTTTAGGTTATACTTACTTATCTTTATCGTTGTTATTAATAGTTAATTCATCTAGTTGGTCCATCATCTCATGAACAAAATTTTCTATAATGAGATCTTCTGTAACCGAATAAGCTGCTTGTTCTAACTCTACTAAATCAAATCCCATTTCTTCCTTAGTTGGTTGAATCTTGGGAAGAACACGTGTATCTTAGTATTATTCTAAATCTTGTTCATCAGTAATTATATACTTACATCAGTTATTAGCAAGTCCAATGATTCTATCAGAGATTCCTGAATTTGTTGTAGCCAAACTAAATAATCTTTTATATACAGTTGATTTAATATATACCGTGGTTCGCACGAATTATTGAACAAACTATGTATTTCACAAAAACGTTTAATGATATACTTTTTACCTAATAAGGAAACATATAAAATATAAAATAAAAGAAATAGGTTTAGTAAATGTTACTTCACTTTTTACTTACCCAATTTAATAACCTTCTTCACATCCTCAAAAACTTTTATAGACAGATTCCAATTTCTATATAGCGGATAACACAATGACCTTCTAAAACATGCTATTACAACTTCTTTTGGGTCCGTGAAATCCTAGAAATGTTTCAAAGATGTAACATGACACGGTTCAAATTAATGTCAGCATATCTGGAGAAACTGTGCATACCTCAAACCAAGATAAAGTAGAACTTAATTTAGCAATAGTCCAACTGCTTTCAACTGTACTTTCTCCCAATGTTGTTCTATGATTGTAACAACTACCAAATAAAATATCAACTAAACTTAAAAGTAACTTGTGTGTTTCTTTATTGCTTAATAAGTACTCTTTATTTGGAAGTTCTTTTAATAAGTCAACTTCTGATTCATTCAATGAAATACTTTCTTTTTCCAAGGTATCCCATTCTGCTGTAAATGATATGTATGGTTTTATATACTCTGGTTGCATAAGATCTGCTAAATAATGCTCTTCATTAAAATCTGAAAGTTCTCTTTTTTCTCTTAAATTTCTCCGTTTAGCCTGAGGTGTTGTATCAGGCATTGGAAGATCTATTATTTCTTGAATCCATGCCACCTATAATTTAAAAAAATATAGATTATAACTGATTCTCATAGAACAAAATGATATATAACTATTACAGTTTAAACTATATACCTCAAAAGCTACTAAAGCTTCAGATACTTTATTTGCAAAACCATATTTCGGGGAACCAGTTAAAAGAGGAATAATTTCTGTAGGATTATTTTGGTCTATATACCACTCATCTCCATTTGTGTTTTCATTATCTACTGTGGAATCATGCTCATTTGAACTGTCATTAATATCTTCTGAATTAGCTGATGGATTTCCAATTACTTCAATATTGGGAACGATTGTATTTTTCTTTTTTGGTGGTGCTAATAATGTAGTTATCATGTCTAAATTTTCAAAATATTCCCCTTTTGTCACTTTTGTGAATCTCAAAGAGAAATCTCCTTTTTCCCAATCATATGATCCAAAAGACATGTCATTTTCCTCAATTTCGCCAGGAAGTTTTAACCTGAAATAAACAACTTGGTAGTGGAAAAACTTCATAGTGTTTTAAAATAAACACTTTACCTTAAATAATATGGTGTGGAATAAAATCTAAAATCTGATCCATCAACATAAACTTCTGTATCTTTAACATTGGCATATGGTGCATGAATTATTATTGCCACTTCCGCATCGGTTTGTGTTATTTCAAACCGTGGTGTCAACATTTTTACAAAAACTGATTACAAGTTGTACTTCTGTTAAGTACAATAATATTTTATACTTATGCAAAAATAAACTGTCCGGTGAACATAAAATAACAATGTACCAATATAGACATTGGAATGTAACATGTATTAGTAAACGTTTTTCGGATATTTATATACTACAAGGTATGAGTTTTTTTATTATAATTCCGCAAAAATTACATTTACAATATTACTATGATAACCGAATAAAACCTCTACAACATTTCACATACAATTTCATACACGTAAATTACATTTAAAAATGTTAAATTCATTTGATTTGATCGATTTGTTATTACGATGACGTTCCAGATGATGTTCTCGCCACTGCACTCCACTATACTAAATTAGTATAGTTAAATGGGTTTAATATTAGTGGTGCCATCGGCGGAAACATGCCTAAGTTTGTAATGAAAATAGTTCCTGCTATTTCTGTAAGATAACGTCACTAAGTTAAGTTTTTGTATTTATTACTGCATGTACATATAAGGAATCAGGCAAATGTTTAAACATTATATTGAAATCATGTATGACAGTGTTATAAAGCAAAGAATCGTTTGAATTACAGAATATTTGATTAAAGGTATCAGTTTTACCATCTTACAGAAACAGTGGGACTATTTTCATTAAAAACTTGGGTGTTTTCCCACTAATGGCGCCAGTAGTACTAAAACTAAATTAGTATAATTCACTCGTGAACAATCGACGTTACTATCGATTTTCGATTAGTCGAGAATCGACCAATTTTCCGCGTCAGTATTTATATTGTCAATATCATTCAAAATTGGTGAAATACCATGTGGTGGAAACTTCATAACCTAAATTGTCTGTAACTTGTTCACCGGGGGAACATTGTTTTGAAAATGCAAGACGTCATTAATGTGACTTATATAGATTAAGTACCTTATACAAATAACATTTTATTTTGTTTAGCAAAAGTATATTACAGGTACGAATAAAATATTTGTTTGTTATTATTGAAAAATACATTTTTCTGTTAGGTGTTAACATGTTTGTCAGAATTATAGATATGTCGATTTTGTTTTAGATATCTAAAAAAGTGAAACGTTCATAAAAATGGCACAGAATAAATATCGTGCACCACGTTTAACTCCAAAGCATTTAGATCCAAAATGTTTAATGTTTTCTATGTTCACTGCAAATGATATAAGGAATTTAAGTGTTACTAAAATAAGGACACCTTTATCATTTAATATATTAGGACATCCACTGAAAGGAGGATTATATGATCCAGCACTAGGTAAATAAATAACTGTTTGAGTATAAATTATTATAAATAATGTTAGCTATAACTTACAAATATTATACTGTAATGACTTATCAATTTTCCAATTATATGAGACAAATTAGATCCAATAATTTATATATTTTATTTTATACATTAGGTCCCCTTATAGAAAGTTCAGATCCATGTGGAACATGTGGATGCAATGTATACAAATGTCCAGGTCACTTTGGACATATAGAATTACCTATGCCAGTTGTGAATCCTTTGTTTCATAAAGGATTGTACACATTGCTTAAACTAACATGCTTAAGCTGTTATCTTATGCACATTCCAGCTTACGTAAAGCTATTGTTAGGTGCAAAACTGAGATTACTTCAGCAAGGATTTCTTAGTGATGTAGATGGTTTGGAGCAAGAAGTAATGGTTGTTGTTTCCAATTCGAGCAGTCCTTATGAAGTTGATCTGCAATCTGTTCAAAATATTATTGATAATTATACAGAGAATCTTATTAATCAATTAAGATTCAATCAGTCAATTATACCATACAATGAAATTCAATTAAATACAAAAAATATCAATATGCAGTGGCACACATACGTAGAAAAGATTCTCAAGCAATATGTACCACCAAAAATTTGTGTAAATTGTCATCAACCTATACCAAAAATCACAACATTAAAGAATAAAATTATGACAACTAAAGTGCCTAATACAGTCCCTGAAAAGGTACATTCACGTGGAGTTGTTCATAAATTAGAAACAGTTATGATAATGCCAGATCAGTCTAAGGATTTTCTCAGAAAACTCTGGGAAAATGAGAAAGATTTTCTCAAAGTAATTATTCCTTGTTTTGGAACAGTAGACATTGAATTTCCAACCGACATATTTTTCTTTGAAGTAATACCAGTTCTACCACCAATAGTTAGGCCAGTTAATTTTGTTAATGGCCAAATGATCGAGCACCCGCAATCGCAAGTGTACAAAAGTATTATTCAAGACTGTCTTGTTCTTAGAAATATTATTCAGACAATTCAAGATGGAGATACAAATCAATTACCAGAAGAGGGTAAGCTTGTTTTTGAGCAAATAAAAGGTAATACAGCAATTGAAAAGTTGCACAATGCTTGGCAAAGTTTACAAGTAAATGTAGATCACTTAATGGATCGCGATTTGAATAAAACAGCGGACTCTGCAAATTGCCAAGGATTAAAACAAGTTATAGAAAAAAAGGAAGGAGTGATTAGAATGCATATGATGGGTAAAAGAGTCAATTTTGCAGCTCGTTCGGTTATTACACCTGACCCTAACTTGAACATAGATGAAATTGGCATTCCTGAAACCTTTGCTCTAAAATTAACATATCCAGTACCTGTTACACCTTGGAATGTTGTACACTTAAGACAGTTAGTTTTGAATGGTCCTGATGTCCACCCTGGCGCGGTAATGGTTGAGAATGAAGATGGAAGCATACAACGTATTTCTACTAGCGATACTGTACAAAGGGAAGCTATTGCAAAACGTCTTTTAACGACAAGTGATAAAGCAAACAAGTTTTTTAAGGGTATTAAAATTATACACAGGCATTTACAAAATGGGGATGTTTTATTACTGAATCGTCAACCGACATTACACAAGCCTAGTATAATGGCCCATAAAGCACGTATTTTAAAAGGAGAAAAAACACTACGTCTTCATTATGCTAACTGCAAAGCTTACAATGCAGATTTTGATGGTGATGAAATGAATGCACATTTTCCTCAAAATGAACTAGCTAGAAGTGAAGGATACAATATAGCAAATGTATCCAATCAGTATCTTGTGCCTAAAGATGGTACACCATTAAGTGGTCTTATTCAAGATCATGTGATTTCTGGTGTTCGTTTAACAGTAAGGGGAATGTTTTTTTCTCGCGAAGATTATATGCAATTAGTCTATGCTGCTTTATCTACGATGCAGGAAAATATAATACTCCTTCCTCCTTCCATTATAAAACCGATACCTTTGTGGTCTGGCAAACAGATCATATCCACTATTATCATTAATATTATTCCATTAAATAGAGCTCGTATAAATTTAACATCAAAGGCAAAGATCAGTGTAAAAGAATGGCAAGTTAAGAAAGCGCGGCGTTGGAAATGCGGTACTGAATTCTCAGATCCTGCAATGATGTCAGAAGCTGAAGTTATTATACGAAATGGAGAATTACTGTGTGGTGTACTTGATAAAACACATTATGGTGCGACTCCGTTTGGTCTTATACATTGTGTCTTTGAACTGTATGGTGGATCATCCTCTACAAAATTATTAAGTGCCTTTGGTAAACTGTTTCAATCTGGGTTGCAAAGAAACGGATTTACACTTGGCATTGAAGATATCTTATTGTTAAGAGAAGCAGACACTAAACGTAAAGAAATTATTTCCAACTGTAGAAAGATTGGAGGAGATATTCACAGATCGATACTAGAATTACCCGATGATACACCAATGGAAGTAGTTACAGCTAAAATGGAAGAATCTTTTTGGCATAATCCTAAGTTTCGTGCACAAGTCGATCGAAAGTATAAAAGTGCATTAGATGTTTACACTAATGATATAAATAAAACATGTTTACCAGCTGGCCTTTTAAAAAAATTTCCAGGTAATAATTTACAATTAATGGTTCAATCGGGTGCAAAGGGTTCTACTGTAAATACTATGCAAATATCATGTTTGCTTGGTCAAATTGAGTTGGAAGGAAAAAGGCCTCCTTTAATGATCAGTGGAAAAAGTCTTCCAAGTTTTCCTGCATATGATCCAACACCAAGATCTGGTGGTTTTATTGATGGTCGATTCATGACTGGTATTAAACCTCAAGAATTTTTCTTTCATTGTATGGCTGGTCGTGAAGGTCTTATTGATACTGCTGTAAAAACCAGTAGATCAGGATATTTACAACGTTGTCTTATTAAGCACCTTGAAGGGTTAGCTATTAATTATGATTCGACGGTACGCGACTCAGACGGTAGTTTAGTACAAATTTATTATGGAGAAGATGGACTTGATATACCAGGCTCAAAATTTCTAACAAAAGAACAGATAAGTTTCTTAATAGATAATAAAAATGCTATTGTTAACGAAGAGATGGTTAAAAATCTGAAGCAGGATTCAAATACAGCAAACATCTTGAAATTATCGAAAAAAATAAAGAAATGGATAAGCAAAAATGGACACGCATTACAGAAAAGTAGAGTTAGTCCATTTACGAGATTTTCTACGGAGAATAAGAACATTAAGAGTTCAAAATTTAAGATAATTGATGAAAATAGTGGACGAAGTAAAGCTGCACTTTCACTTATGAGAAAATGGATAAGAACTACTGAAGAAGATAGAAAACTTATTTATGCTCAATGTACCAAGTGTCCTGAACCAGTAATAGCAAAATACAGACAAGACATAGATTTTGGTGTACTCTCAGAACGATTAGAGAATTTAATAGATGAGTACACAGCTAATAAATCTAAAAATTCTTCGATAAGAAAGAGTGATTTAAGAGATCTTGTGTCCATGAAAATAATGAAAACTGTTTGTCCACCTGGTGAACCTGTAGGTTTATTAGCAGCACAATCAATAGGAGAACCTTCGACTCAGATGACTTTAAATACTTTTCATTTTGCTGGTCGTGGAGAGATGAATGTTACATTGGGTATACCTAGGTTACGCGAAATACTTATGATGGCATCCAAAAACATTAAAACACCTAGCATGGAAATACCATTTAGAAAAGATATAAAAAATGTAACAAAACGTTCAAACAAGCTGAGACTAAAGCTAACCAAATGTACTTTATCAAACGTTTTAAATGATATTACAATAAATCGGAATTTGGAACAAGAGCCAAATAGACGATTGCTATATACTATGACTGTCAAGTATCTTCCCCACAAATCCTACAAAGGAGAATTTTGTGTACAACCACATGAAATACTAAAAACGACAGAAGAAGTATTTTTCAAGGAAATGTTTAAAGAAATTAAGAAAGTTGCAAAAGTAACTGGTGCCTTATTACATGTTGAAGAAGAAAGGAAATCTATGTATGAAGATGATGCTTTATTAGATCAAGTTGAGCCAGATGAAGGGACAGAATCTGCAGTGAAAGCACGAACAAACTTAGGAGAATTGCATGAATCTTCAGATGAAGATGAAATAGCAGAGGATGCAGATGCAACGTTGTCGCGATCAATTTCTCGTCATAAAGAAAATCAAGAGTACGAAGATCCAGAAGAAGAGGAAATAGATGATACAATCGACAAAGATGATAATCTTATGGAAAATGACAATGAACAGTCCAAGAATAAAGAACAAGAGGAAGAAGATGATGAAATAGATAATAAAAAAGTAGGGTATGGTGCAAATGAAACATTTAATATGAAAAGAAAATTAGATGTTACAAATATGTATGTTCATGGAGTGGCATATGACTTTGATGAAGATAAATATTCATGGTCCAAATTAACATTTTGGGTAAGTACTATAAGAAATTAAAGTTATTTTTTATAAGTTATTTCTAACTATATCTTCTTGAGATACACATATTATGATTTTTATTTTTCAGTTACCGCTTAAAATGATAAAATTAGATTTATCAACGATAATTAGAAATGTGGCAAATAGAGTTGTTTTAACAGAGGTGCCATGCATAAAACGTGCTTTTACATTTCAAAATAATAGTGGAGATACTATTCTCAAAACTGATGGCATAAACATAATAGTAAGTGTAAATTTTATATATTTGATCAGTTCATATTAACTATATATCTTTCTGTATTATAGGAAATGTTTAAACACGACAAATTATTGGATTTAAATAAATTGTATTCCAATGACATTTATGGTATTTCCCAAACGTATGGTATCGAAGCTGCTAATAGAGTAATTGTAAGAGAAGTCAGAGATGTGTTCAAAATGTATGGTATCACAGTTGATTCCCGCCATTTATTATTAATTGCGGATTACATGACTTTCGATGGCAGATTTCAACCTCTTAGTCGCAAAGGAATGGAAGACTCGGCTTCTCCTTTGCAGCAAATGAGCTTTGAAAGTTCCTTGAATTTCTTAAAAAATGCTACATTGCAAGGTAAGAAAAAAAATACATGTCGAATTGAGTAGCCTCCTCCTTTTCGAAGTCGGTTAAAAACAAAATTTAATTTGGAGCACCTTTTTATGAAAAACGAATAGTTATAGAAGATCTTTGAACGCATGAATTTTTTTCACAGGAAAACGGGATAACTTAGTATCTCCCTCTAGCCGATTAATGCTAGGTCAACCATGTAAGTCCGGTACTGGAGCATGTTCACTATTAGTGAAAATACAAAAACAACCAGAGTCCACTTTGTCAGTAGGTGCATAACTATAGAAATAGGAAATATATTAAATGATATTGTTTTATAGTGGAAACAATGAATTAATTGTACACAATCATGTAAATAAATTCAATTTTTAATAATAAACTTTTATATCCTATCTTTTTTACACTACTAGAACATAATAAAATGGAAATAATTATATCGTGCATAAACGTTTATAAGCTGATTATATTTTATTTTGCAACAAAATATGTATAATAAAACTGACAATGTATTATCAAAAAATTCTCTGTTTTCTTCAATTTTTCGTACAAGTAAAACACAACATTGCCTTTAGCAATCATCTGATTTTTAAAGTCTCTATCAAGTAGTGCCAATCAATAAACAATTCTGCTTAAAAATATTTATATTCAAATCGATTATTCACTTGTGCTGTAGAATTGTGCTTTTGAGTTTTTCATAGTTAGCACCAGAGAAACTCTCCACCTGAAATAAATTTTAAATGTCAATTCTTAGCTGCTCTTCTTGTTGATTTAACATAGATGTTAATTTAAAAGCATACCTGTTTGCCATTTTTAAGTAATATAAAGGTAGGCATACTGGTGATTTTATATTTCTCTGCAACATCTTCACATTCGTCTACATCTACTTTCAAAAACATAACATCTGGCATTTCCTATTTAAAAAAAAAAAAAATACGATTTAATAAAAAAAAGTACTTAATTTTCCAAATAGGGATATTTTTATATAAAAAAAATTATCTAACCTTTGACAACTCCTCAATTTTAGGTGCAATCATCTTGCAAGGACCACACCATGTAGCATAGAAGTCAATTACAATTAACTTATCTCCAGCTGATGCGAGCTTGCTCTCTAGATCTTCCTGTAAATGTAACAAATATTATTTTCTATATCTGAATATAGAAAAAATAATATAAATTTCCAATAATAAACTTCCAAGAATAAAATTCAACATTATAAGAAAAATGAGAAAGGAGAAAAATGTTTCCCATAACACTTAATATAGTAAGAACTTTAAAGATCAATCATATGATTTAAAATCAATAAATCATGGTACAGTGACATTTAATTATTGGGTGTTATGCGCATATATATCATCGCCGATTGCAGGCTGTTTCTATCAATTTGATAGAGTAAATTAGACGCTCGCTAAAATTAACGCGTACCATGTTTTTTACCGTCATTGGCAACTCTGAATAACGAACGCAATTAAAAATACAAGATGCTTATTTATCATTCGTACGTAATTATCAGAGAAGAAAAGACGAGATATTTCGTAATCTGTAGCAAAGATAATTAAATCTAGATAAAATCTCGAAAGATCGGGTCAGAGATTAACTTACGATCCGTTAACTTTTCAGTAAAAAGTACAGTATGAATATTGAAATGAAATTCAACTTCGCGTCGAACGAATAACTACGGTGTTTTCATTCATAGTTTATAATTTCGAATAAAATTTCGCCCATCTGCCGGGAAATGATGCGTTACAACGTGGCGCTCGTTAAAAACCATCTGCTCGCAGAATCTCGGTTGAAATGCATGCGTGAATACGGCAAATAATTTCAATGTCCCGGTCTACGTTTATGCATAATTGAAATTGTTTATCGTTGACGTAATCGCTACACGAACGCCACACTCGACGATGATCAACGTAAATGTTCAGCGGCGCTTTGCGCCGGCACGACTCGTAATCGCAATTACATACGTTCCAAATGGAACCTTTCCATTGTAATAGAAGGAAAATTCCTCGCGGTCCTTGCGGGCGGGAATTAATTCTTTCAAGGTCAACCAGTTTCGCAGAAAGCGTAATTCTATGAACCGTATTATGGCCGAAATTCAATCATCGATTTACTCTACTTTCGAAGACAATTAGCATAGTCATTATCAAAGTCCAAGAATCTCGAATGCGGAGTACGGGAATGTTAGCACGAATACGAAACCAAAAATGTAATAATAGTTGTCGTTACTCACAGCGTTCTCAACATGGATAGCCATTTTTATTCCGTCTAGGAACAGAGTTTATCTAGGTACAAGCACAAGTAGCAACGTGTCAACCGTTCAGAGACTTCGTTAACGACTGAGCTTGGACTGAGCGCTGTGACGGTGAGCGTGAATCCTTCGGTAGTCGTTTCTCCCCTCTCGCGCTCAATCTTCCATGTTTTCCCTTCTCCTCTTTTAATACTTAGATGGAGATACTATGTTTTCTCGCTTCAATACTTGAGTGCTTTGGGTGGTGCCGGGATCGACTTCGACCGCATGGTTAGGCCAATAATGCGCCAACGACGCATTATGCTTCTATGGGTCCCACCACAAAATGGAATTCGAAGGCCCCATTTCAAGAGAAGACGAACAAAGAATTTTCTTCAATTCGATTTCACTCTCTTGGAGCAACAAAAATAAATTACGTAACACGAGAGACATGTCTGACAGTAATTTAGAAATAATACACATTCCTGCACCTAATGTAATTTGGACTTTTCTTATCTAAGGGAATTTTTGGTGTTTCCACCCTAGTGTCTTTTCTGTTTTCCTCTGTACGTCTTACGAACTAAATAACGAAGATGAGTTACCTCGGATGTTCGAAAAAAAATCAATTTCTTCATTGTAGATAATATCTTAAAAGTTACATCAGCGAAATTGATTTACTTGAAACTTTCAGAGTATCTTCTTTTTATACTACATTAAAGAACTATACGAACTATAGTAGTCATGACATTTTGCTTATTATAATAAAATATATTCTAATGGCCATCAGGTTGACACTTAGGTTATTTACCTATGTATATTCATTATAGAGATGGCTTCACAGAGATTAAGTTGAGTACTTGGAAGACTAGTAGTTTAATCTAACAAAATGATAAGTAAGTATTTCTACTTCAAGCTAGAGTTATAAATGATTGAACAATTAATGTTAGCATATTCTGTCTTGAAAAGTAAATGATCAATCAGTCAAGATTTTATATATTTCGACTGTGTCAAAAGCATAAAGGTATAGAGACCCCATACGTAATTACTAGTGCCTACAAAAATTGAACCTAAATAGGAATTTATTTTATTCTGCAAGTATTATAACATGAACTTTACTTTCAATCTTTGTTATATTCTTGGATATTGTATGCATTTTGTAGTTTCTTGGACATTCAAATTTGCTATAAATGCATAAAGATCCGCAGTCTAGTAATTACGTGTAGACTCTACATGTCTATGGTCGAAAGCGAAATGGAAGCTGATGGAAGCTCATGGCTCACAATCTCACATCCGCCTCCTTTTCCATCTACCCGAACTTACTCGAAGCTTCAAGTTCGTGTATACTCGGTTTGAATTTGTGCGTACGTGGAAGGGGAAATTTTCTGTGATAACCGTCCCCAATCTGTCATCGTAACTATGAACAACTATGAATCATAGCACTGGTTACGTACCGTTCATACCTTGCATCATAGTTACGATGACTCGCGAACATCTCCGAATGCCTAAACCATATCGTGGTTCGCAGTAGCTTATATTGCAATGAGGAAGTGCACACGTGATCGCAAAGGAAACTCAATAAATTCGACGAATGCGTGGTGTACACGTTTCGTAGTTTACATTGCATCTGATATTGCACATTTATATCGATTTCAACAAATTTTTTACTCTAGTCACTCCATGTATTTTTCTATTTATCAATCATAATTGATAAGATGCTACGTAGATATACCCTACACTTATGCAATAATTGAAATGATAGCCTGCCTTTTTTTCTTTTACTTATGTCGAGTATTTACTTTTGTATTTTGAAAGCGAAACCGTATCGGAATATACTTAAATATAATCCATACCTGAACTCATCCATTTATGATTGCACTTAAACATGAGATACGAGTATAAGTAAAAAATATATATGGATCACGCGAAGCGATAGATACATACGTATCATCAGAGTTAGACAGAATGTAACTTGATTTCATTTCTACGGTTGTGACTATAAAGTAATGGTACAATAATAACACGAAGATTAATCCGATACGTGATATTACACGATACTTGTGTGGTATCGTGACAAGTGTGACCAGATTACATTTTGCTCTGATCTTCCTATTTGCAAAATTGATCCCGACAACTAGTTTCGAGGTTTCTCAGAAATGCTTTCTCGAATAAGTAACCTTGGCATCAAAATAGTATGACTCACGTACATAACTATATACAATCGATCAATATGAAACAAGGACAGTTTGTATTACTTCCTTCATTTAAGAAATGTACGTACATTTTACGTGTACCATTTAAAAGAATTGCTTTTTATATGATTGATTATTTCTCGAAACATTTGAATGCAACCAATCTTGATAAATATTTTTAGAAGTGAACAAACATGACGAACGAAAGTCGAGTGACACATAAAATATAATTAAAACGCTGATCGAAAATGATTTCATTCATGAAATCGTGATGTCATACAATTTTCTTGTTGGACGGCGACATTTTCAAGTAATTTGTAAACGTACTATTCTTGTCGACGTAATCGTATCACGTTTACTATTGGTAATATTTTCTATCAATAACAATAAAAATGTATCGCATGTATATTTAACATAACTTCGTGTTTCTTCCGTGTCTTTTAAAAATATTTTAATCTGTGTGGCGAAAGCATTGTGCAGTGGCACAATGGCAATGTAAAAAGAACGCCCGATAGATTACGATGCAGTAAACCGTTACTTGTTTCTAACTAGATCGAATCGTCTGATGCATCAAACTCTTTATTGTACACGCACCGTTACCATTCGCTAGAATATACATCCATTGTACAGTAGAATTGTTTTTATCGATTTATGCAGTCGATGGTTTAAAAACGGTGCGATTGTATATCGCGATAATATGTTTTATTTTGAACCATGACTTCATGATTTTTATTCACAGTATTGTCATATTGTTATTCCATCTATATTACACATTTTGTAGGTGTCATAATTTATTGTTTTTCCATATTTTGTAAATACAAGTTATAATAGATAGGCTAAAAATAATTGTAAAAATTTATTTCAGATTTTATCGTTGCTGGTATTTGTTTTCAGTAATGAGATATGATTACACGAAACTTAAGGAATAACCAAGATATAGTCAGTTTTTATTATATCACGCAATACTATAGTAAATCTAGCAATAATTTAACGTATGCTGTGAACATTGGTTGTACCAGACATTTACCACTCACTAAGTCGCTCTGTGAGTGGATGAGGTTACAATTATTTTTTGCACTAAAACATAGCGATCCCTCTCTGATTGCAAGCCAATTATTCAACTATACTTACATATGTATTTATTTATTTATTTATTTAAGTGCAAATCTGTAATAATATTGTTTTTAGTACTAACAGCGCCATCGGTGGGAAAACGCCTAAGTTTGTAGTGAAAATAGTTCCTACAGTTTCTGTAAGATGGCGTGAGCGATGCTTTTAATAAATCACTCTTTATTCTTCAGTTAATACAACTCTTTACTATATAATACTATCCCAAATCTATTATTTGTATAAATAGTTATTTAATTTAGCAATAATTATCGACGCTGCTCGTTAATGGCGCCATTGGTGGGAAAACGTCTAAGTTTGTAGTGAAAATAAGTCCTGCTGTTTCTGTAAGATGGCGCTACAGAAACCTTTAATCAAATATTTTTTATTTTACATAAATGCATATATAATACGATTCTTTGTTCTACAACACTGCAATATATGATTTCAATATATTGTTTAACGATTTATTTGCTTATTATATATGTAAATTCAGCGATAGATGTAAAACTTTTTTGACGCCATCTAGCAACAATAGTGGGAACTATTTTCACTACAAACTTGGGCGTTTTCTCACCGATGGCGCCACTGGCACTAAAAATTATCGAGATTTGCTGTACTTATTTAAATCATCTCCATTTAATATTTAGATAATCCTTTGTCCAACAAGAAAGTTATAAGACTCACGTGAAGTGATTCGTATTAAGTTATAACACTCACACCATCAATTATAGACATTTCCTTTTTTGTATATGATCAACGGGCCCGGTTTCTGGGCTCACGACCCACTTCTTCTTTCAATTACAATAATACTTGTGTAAATTCTTGCGAGAAACTAAGCTGAAATATTTTATTCTGTTGTTACGACAGATAGAATGACTTCTAAAGTTGATAATATCAATAAAATACAGCCTATCCTACATAATCTACAAATAATCTATACAAAGGTGATGGCAATCAATAAGCTCATAATAAATAAATTTTGAAATATCAGTGACATTAAGCTTTGGCTATCTAGAAAATATCTGATAAGTGTAAATGTAAATTTTGTTTTGTCCTTATGTATATGAAACGAGTGTTAACATTGTATAAACAATATTCGAACCTATTTCGTCGTAATCTAAGGGACTTAATAATTTTATTCTTGAATAAAGATTATGTTTATAATAACAAATAAAGTAATTTAGTTTACTTTATCGACATGCGCGACGACTGTGTCGATACTGTCACATACTAAGTTAACACTGTCGGTAAAAAATAAGATAAACACAATAAACAACACACCTGGAAGTATGTTGGCATATTCAAAGGGGCTCGAGCGCTTCGTTATAAAATAATATTCCGAATCATTCTTAACAATTACGAAAGATTCATACAGTCAAATATTTTCACTGTATCAACTGTATTATCAAAAATAAGTTAATAAATTACAATTTTACACAGTTTTTTTGGAAACTGATCGGTGTACGAATACTTTCTACACCCACTGTAGCTTCTAAATAGATCGCGATTTGCGGTATTTCTTTACAGTATGCTTGAAATACATGGTCTTCAGGATGTCTACCTTTATACAGATGAGTGAAATCCAATTCAAACGGACGTCGATATAGTCTGGAAGGCAGATTCTTGTGATGAATAGCGCACAAAGCTCACATTCATTTTCAAAATTATATTTATGCCACGCATGAGTCCAACGCAACATAGATCAGCATGAAGCTCCCAGAAAAGTGCTCAGCGCTCAGCTACAATCAGTCCCACCTTTACTCTTTTTCATTCGGTTGGTAATCCCACGAACTAACATTAAATAATAAATAAACAGACATTCATACAACTCTAAACGCAATGGCTATCGACACTTCCGGTCTATGCACCTCGAGTTTTATTTTTTATATACTGTACATCTCAGGGTTAGAGTAATCTAATGGTAACGGTGTTCGATCCGTAATGTATAGCTTCTAAAACGATCGCGTTACCTCGTAGATAACAGCCATCAATACGAGTGGATTTCCAGGAACATGGAGGTTATCGAGCTTCTAATCGTTGACAAGAGTATATCGACGAGCGCGCAGACTCGTTGTGGAGTAAACGTTTTGCCAGCGAGACACGACGCGAGACGAAAGGAAACGAAACGCTGCTAAATATAATACACGTTAGGCACGCGATTTTCTTGGGGGCAGCACGACGGTCATCAACTTCCGAGAGCAGAAACGTCGCCCTCGGTAGTGATCTTGTTGTCGTTGGCTGAGTCGAAACGTTTCTCGCGCAGAAGCCGGGACGTAGACGGTAAATAGACGCGGGGCGTCGAACGAAATCGTACCACGGTCGGCCTGAAAGAAAATCACGGTGATTTTATGATCCCTCGTGGGCGGACGTGTCCCGGGGTCGGTTTTATGTGTTTTATGTGTTCCGCCTATGTTGCTTCTGTCACGTGGTAACCGGCTGAATTACAGGTGAGTTGTTATTTCGTGTAAAAAGGCTCTGTTTACGATCGATGCCACCGTGTAATCGTGTCAATTGTGAATCATTCAATACCACAACAAGTGAAACCTAGACCGAAGATCGGATATCGTTTTCGACTCTATAGATACAAATTGCGCAAGTGGTCACATTTTCTCTTTTTTTTTTTTCGGTTTTCCGTGGAACGTGATCGCCGGATATCGGATTTTACGCGTCCATGGCGCATGGAGATACGATGAGCACGTCTATATTTCGGAGCAGAATTATGGAATCCTGAATCTTTGCAAACTTGAATCTTTGAAATTTAATATTCCAAGTACCAGTGAATCATACCGCATAACAGTAGTTGAGTAACGCATTTGTTTAAAATTTTTTTAATCTATGCATAGCTCGTTTTTGGAGTGCTAAACATATGTAGTGTATACCTGTGAAAATTAAAAAACTATATTTTTCAACTAATTTATTAAGTATATTCCTCACTCGATTCGTATATATTTTCTGTATTACAACGAATCGAATCGTCCAGGACTTGTTGTAACAGCTGTTGCACGATCTGAAAGAATCGCACGGGGAAACTTTCGCGTGTATTTATTCCGAAGTTAGTATATTCGTTATAGGCATAATTAGGGGAATCAGCGGTCGCGTGATTATACCGTTTTATACTCTAACGGAGCACAGAAGCATATATGTCTGCGTAAAAATCGTCACGGGTTTCGCTGCATCATAAATCGTCTAGTCTTAATTAAATTCGATACTCCCTTCCAGGTGTCTTCATTCCCGTGTTTGATTCTAAATTTTCTTTTAACAAATCCCGAATCGTTTCGATTCCCGTGCGCGCCTTCCGACGAACCGTTTCGAACACGCCAAGAGGCAAAATATACTTTTGCTCGGTACAGTGAATTTCTAAATATACTTGTTTCGTTATCTCGTCGAATCAGCCAAACTACGTTCAACATGCGCACCCGTAACGCAGCACACGCACTCTAATAAGCTCCTCTGTAGGATGATTGGCATATTCGTTTCTTTTCAACCGTAAACTAACCTGATCCAACGGCGGCGTTGCAATATGACGTAATACCGTACTATTTTTCCGAGGACTCGCGACCGAGAGTACGCGACGCGAACTCCGGCATTGTTTGGACAGTCCTTTTCATCGGTGCAGATTTAATGGATTAGGGGCGAAAAATCGTGACGCAGCCATAGACCGTCCGTTCATAGAATTCCTCGATCAATAATCCGTACAAGGGTAGTCATTCGGCGTGCACCGTTCGTAAATACGACTCCTTCGGATTGCGTTTCGCGCGATCAGCGTATTATTTACTTATGTGGCATAATTATATGTCGCGCGCGTGCAAACTTGTAGATCGGATTTCATCGAAGAACGACCACATCGTCCGCTTCGTTCGCGATTCATCGTCGAGCGAAACCGATGTGAAAATAAAAACGCCGCTTCGTGGTTTTATTATTTCCAACCGAGTTACATAACTGACTCGGCGCTGGCACTGTGGCACACTGTGTCGCTTAATGAACAAAATGAACAAAAAATTCGTGCGGGATGCAACAATGCTTACTTCATCAAACATTTTTAGGAGAATGTAGCTTTTAATATTATCGATAACTTTTACATGATGTATCTTGTTCAAATTAAAGCATAAAATTTAAGGAAATGTCTATGTATTTTATTCAAACACGTGCCATTGGTTGAATATTTGTTTCTTCAATTTCATTTTCATGATTTAATTTTACTATTGTAATACCTTTGACATAAATACATAATTTAAATATAATAATAACAATTTGTCTTAATTTTGTATGTAATAGGTTAATGAACTTTGAAATGGATTTAAAAAAAGAAAAGTACCATCGCGATCTTTTGTATACCAATAATGGGCATATTAAACTTTACATTGACGTTAAGTTTATTTTACACTCGATTTCCAGCGTGTTTAGCACTTTACCGATTGGTAGCCTTGTCTTTTTGCTATGCCAAGCAATACTTTCTTATCTATTACTATGAGCTAGCATTGTTTGCCCCCATCATTGAATGGATTATGAAATATTATATAAATATCAATCTAAAAACGATTCTAAGTAAAATCAATATTGTATAATACTAATCTTATAAAAATAAAATATATTGAATTTAAGTATATATCGATCGATAAAGTGTTCTTATATTGATCATATCATCAGAGTTTAGCCACCGCAGAAATCTGGTTCTTTTTTTTTGTATAATTTTAACCTTCGAAAGACAAGTATTGCTTTGTATAGATTAAAAGTTTAATTGTAAATGACCCATGATATTTATCAGTCGTTGTGACGTATAATTTAAAAATTTATTTATAAATACTTTTTCGCAACTGTAGTGGTTCCCTTCTGTACTATCAATACATATTTAAAATAATTAAGTACACGTTCCTATATGAATAGTACCTTTGAAAAGTTTATACGCGTATGTCACCCTCCCCATATAATAAACGTCCTAATTTATAAATTTTAGTTAAAAAAATTATGTAAGCGTGTTACATGGATTTTCATGATTTTTTTGTTTCCTGTTTTATCATTATCAGCGCTATGTAATGTAATAAAATTATAATTTATATATTAGTGCAAATGTCAGAGATCTTAAAATAATATTTTGCATCCCACAAATATCAAAGCAATGAATCTAAATAAAATCAATCCAATTTTTAACGAATTAAATGTAGCTTAATTTATTAATTATTTGTAGCTATAATCATTATCGTAATATATCTTTGTTTGGTTACCAGAGACTAAGAAACTAGGATAAAATTTCAGTATTGAAAAAAAAGAAAAAAAAAAACGTCTCTAGAAGTGAAAGATAAGCACGTTTCCATATTTTCGTTCCAAATGTCACGTAATTCGTATTTGAGAAGCTGAGTAAAAATAAGACAATTGGATCTTCTGCATTTGTCCACAGAGATGAATATCCCGAAGCCCGAGGGTCTGTTGTCAGTGGTTTTACCCACTGAACTTGCGTCCTCGGCCAGTTCACGACAGCTTATTATAAATCAGGACCAACAGGTGTGTTCGACGCAAATAAAGTGCCTTTTGTTTTCTGTTCCATTGTTCTTGTGTGTCTTTGCACGCTATAATCTTACACATGTAACGGCATGTTCCGTGGCTCTTGAAACAATTTATTAAATTTAAGCTTTCTAATGGCGATTCTTTAATTAAGATTTCCAAACTGGTACATTTACTGCTATTTACAAGTTTATAAGTTGATTTTTGATTCAAGTAAATATAATTTAATTAAAATGAACAATCAATTTAACGATTAATCAAATCATTAAATTGATTAAATAAATCTAAATTTAACTTAAATGTAATCTAAAGAAAATTGTTCTCAATTAATACCTATGTTCACATTAGGTCAGTCCTCTGTTACAGAAAGTTGAAATTTTGCTAACTTTTTGGTGCCATCACTCGGACTAGTTTCAATACATAAACAAACAAAATTACTTGTTCATATAGACTGACATGATAAATGTGAGAACAAGGTTTAGTTGGTTTTATGAGTAAATTAATTTGAAATGAATTACTTTGTATTTTTTATTTTTATCTAATCATCTAATTATTAATACAATTTTTTAAACTGCGAAGAAGAATGGATGCTTTTGGATTGTTATGGGACTGTCCGCGCTCAGCACTGTCCTCGTCGAGCGTCAACTGACGTCCGAACGTTGGCGCCGGTATAATTAAGTTCCTCGCTTGTGCGTCTTCAACGGGCATTGTCAGCGATCCAATTTGTATAATTCTTAACTCTTTCGAATAATTCTTTTTATGCAACAATATATTTCTTCTTCAAACTTTAAAATAAATTATACAAATTAACAGAACGTACATTTCAATTTTTGTAATACTATGTACACGTATATTATACGAAAAAATACTTTTCGGATAATCAAGATTCAAGATTTTTGTTACACCTGAAGATGAACTTGTACACGGTTAAAAACAGTATTATTATACAGGGTGTTTCACCTAACTTGACTTTTCCAGGGGAATTATTTTCAGTGGTTGACTTTCGATTCTAATTTTATCCTCGAGTCAACATCTTCTGTGTTACAATCTGATACTTGGAACAGCTACCTCGAATCGCAGATGGCTAGAGCTAACGTTCACAGTTTTCTTACATCTTTTTTTTTTGATTTCGTATTCTTTCTTGTTCGCTTGAAAATTTTCCTGTCGCTGTGGCTATGCTGAAAGTGGCTGAGATAAAAGGGGTATCGCTTAACAGGATGAAGAAGCGTCGGATTGCCCACTTCTGACACCCAGCCCACCACTCCGGACGGACGATGGTCTGGAATCTGGAGCGATCTATGTTTCCCTGGAAGGAAATCCCGTGGAATCGATCCCGCCGCTCGAGAACATTAATAGAGAAGACGGACTCAGCGAGTTCATGAACATAGTGAACAGCTCCAGCAAAGCTTTAAACGATGGTAAGTTTCCTTCGACCCATAGTAGCCTAGAAAGTGGTATTTCGTGGCCAAAATCTAAATTTTCAACAAAATGTGCAAAGAGGAGCCACCTCGTATTAAATGAAGTAACTTAATAAAGCATGTGATTTATTGTAACGGTGCTTGACTTATATGAATCTTTAGACACCGAGGAACGTGCCAAAAATAAAAATTTGATAATGTGTGTTAATGGGTGAAATAATATGATCTTTTAATTCGTCGACACTCTGTATAATCGCTGAGCATCGTATGCAAGGCTCTTATTAGACAGACGATGAAACGCATTAATTGGATCCAGTTTCAATTTGAACGACGAATTAATCTTAATGGACCACGACGTTTGGTAATTGAATCTCGTCGCGAGTTTCGCTGGTTGTTTACGGTCGTGGTGTCACGTTTGTTCGTTACTATTACGAAACCACGCGGAGCTTTACTATATCGATAGACGGCTCGAAATGTTAGTACGTGATAGACATTGATTGTTCATTGTTACTGTTCCAGAGCCTAGTTCCCGGGATCCGATGGTGGAATCAACATCCAGCGGCAGCAGCAGTGATTCAAACGAGCCCGTCTGTGCGCAATTGTTGACACAGTTGAACACGGCTTATCAACACCTTGCTCCCGATGCCCAGGCACTGGTAAGCATTCGAAAGAAATCGTAGTTTCTCTCTAACGGTGTTCTTTTGCGCGGTACCAAAGATACAGTACTGCGCAAAAATCTTAGGTCGCTGTATCGAAGCTTGCATTACATTTAAATAAATCTATGTTAATAGTATTTTACGTATTTATATATACTTGTATACTACTTACTATTATTACTATTATACTACACTAGTATATATGGGGCATTCCAAGCCATTTCGACCACTTTTGATTTGGCTAACATTTTTTTATATTATAGTAACCTACTAAATATCTTTCTGTGAATTTTTGCAAATTTTTAAAAGCTTGTAGTTGTGTTTTTTATACTGCATTAATATTACACCCTCGTCCTGAACTAATAATTACACTGTGATGGTAAAATCAACGGCGAGAATAATGTTTGATTTGTTAATCAGGATGATGGAATAACACTTGAAACAAATGGAAACAAATATTGATTCAATACGTGATCTTCATGTTTAGTAAAAAGAGGGAGCTTTAAATAAATGCTAATGAATGCTAGAACGGTTATTCAGCATGTTTATTTATTAACAACGGTTTTGTTATATAATACGTTTGTCTTCTTTATCTTCTTTAGGTGTTAGAATAATGCAAATATTCTTTGTGCTTTAGGGATTATATGAGCTAGCTTTATTTTCACTAATTTTCTATGTTGATAAATGTTATCGTGAATGATAAAGATTTCTATGGATTTTTATAACGTGAAGGCAAAAAATGATATTGAAACAGCTGAGAATGAACTATATTACTGTAATTTTAGTTGTGTTCTATAATTACGCTTTTTGCATATGTACGGATAGCACATTCTAACAAAAGTCTACATTTGTTTGCACTGTTTTTATGAACAGTCTGTGTTGTTCACATACGTTTGCTAATAAAAACCTTGATAATTTATGCGAAGTTCTGTGATGTATATGTATGTGGCATACAATTCACAATTATTGCCAAGTGTTATCTTTAGTATGGAAGTTATGAATACGATTTGTTTATAACAATATCTGTGGGTATTCGTTAACTAATATGTACATGCTTTCTTTTGCGCTCGCCCGATCATCTGTTCAGCTTCAATTAAAAATGTGTCAAGTTCAATTGCTTTTCAACACGTCACGTTACTTTTATTTTTGATGCGCCCGATTATATATAGGTTTCTTTTTCAAAACCAGATCAGTATTAGTTAGAGGTTCTTGTTAATCAGATTGCGATTATTGTCTTCACGATTGAGAGTGATGTAAGTAAATTTAACATTGACTGATTCTCAAAGTATGTCGTTCAACATGAATTTCCAATCTAGATTTACATGTCAATTCAATTTAATAATAAGAATGGCCTAAGTAAATTTTACTTGATTTAAAGGAATTCAAGTTCAATTTTTTTGTCAAGTTTAAATATAAGAAACTGGAATACAGAAATAACTCAATTTTTAAATATAGATTTACAACACTCTCACTTCTAAATTTTGAAAATCTGAGTAAGCTTTCTTTTATTTTAAGCATTAGCTTCGAAAGTATTATTTTCACTATAAAGTCTTTCATGAATATTAAAGTAACTGTTCAAGATTTTTATCTTGGAGCATTCTTATTTTCAGGCACTTTATTTTGCAACGAATAATATCTTTTACTATAGCTAATTATTTTTTTAAATAAAAGGATTCAAGAATAGTGATGTATAGGCATTTAAAATTCAAAACATTGGTCAAACTATTAATATATAAAGATATTAAGATTGATTCTAATTTTTCAGAATCCTTAATTGCAAGCAAGTCCATGACATAGTTTTTTAATTATTTTGTTAGTAATTAAAAAATAGTATCTTTAAGTAACAGTTATTTATTTTTCTATTTACATTGTATATATGTATTAGATTGTAGATTATAGATAGAAGACTGAAATAGCACGTACATTATTTCTTACTCAATTTTTTCATTTATTATGCTCACTTTGGAACACTATATATTTACTTGAATTACAATGTAATACATATTCAAAACTTATTAAAGCACAAGCTATACTAATTATAATATAATATAATAACGTAATTGGTAGAAAATATATTATAGAAATTTAAACACACCGACGACTTCTTACAATTTTAATTCTCTCATTGCATAACTGACTGACCGAAAGGAAATATTCAATGATTTATCGATCACGCGACATTATTCAAGAAGAACGACTTTATTATTCTCTTGGCTGTCGTCTATCTAGTGATTAAGGACATTATATTTCCATTTTGAAAGTCTCCGATTTGATTTGCACTGTATTCAGCATATTTTGGTCTGCTTGGCACAAATGAGGAATACCTTGCCAAACGCTTCGGACCATTGATGTGATACACCTAAGATGACGTTCCGATAAATCTTTAGGCATTGTATCGACGCTATTTGTCTTGATATCTTAAACAATTGTGAATGTAATGAATGTATTATACGCTTCGTTTTCAGTTAATCTTCAAGTATTCAAACGATCGTAATAAATGTTGTCACCTTTAAGACTTGTTTCAATGTTTGGCGAACGCGTGACGATTCAAGCCATTCAGAACCGTTTGCTATACCAACGTCATCGCAGTATACATATTTTCACGCATAACGTTTTATGAAATTGTTGGCGTGTCCCGTATATCCACAAGTTATGTCTCGTAAAAGCTTTCATGATAATTGACCTTCCTCTAGAAATACAAAAATATTCCTACTCGTGACCACCCTTGGCCGACGAATATTGCGTCTACACAACGTCTAGAACTCCAATCGCGCTGCTCAGAATAGTCAACACTCAGCACGGGAACGTCTACATAAATTAACGTAGAAACGTAGTTATTTTTTCTTGAAAAATTATTTGACGTTTGGTACAAAGGACTTGAAGATTTGGCTTGTATACATTAGCGAAAAAACGAGGAATTTTGAAGCTCTCATTTTTGCAAAAGAAAGTTAGATATTATCATACACAATTATTAGACCGTGGATATTTATGCAGATTCATATTTTCGTAAATACAGAAAAAGAATTCAAACTTAAATGAAAGTATATCCTATTTTCCAAACATATTCCAAACATACTTCTACTTGAACTATTGGAGATGGAGGTTTAACATTTTGAAGCTTTCATTTTCGTAAAAGAAAGTTAAATATTGTCATACACAATCATTAGACCGTGGATATTTATGCAGATTCATATTTTCGTAAATACAGAAAAAGAATTCAAACTTAAATGAAAGTATATCCTATTTTCCGAACATACTCCTATTTAAGCTATGGGAGATGGACCTTTCATTCGTTCCTTATAGAATCGGAGTAATATGCAGAATACTCTGAACAATTTTCATCACTCAGAGCGTTGTCGCGTTGTCACGTTGTCACACGGTAGTAGGTCCATTTCGAGATTATAGCCATCTCTGATAGTCGTATCACGTCGACGTCGATATTTACGTTGAAGATGGAACAGCTACATACAGTCTTTTCATTGTGGAGGGGCACTCTCATTATCTGTGTTTACTAATCCACCGCTTGTTGCTTCCTAACATCATTATGAACTTTCACTGTAACTGTTTAGTTTTACAATCAGGAGAATGGTGGGAAGCCACCGTTGGTTGGGATCCAGCTGGTGGTACCGAAGCCCCCCAAGGATTATCGTTTCATGAAATGGAATTGGCCGCTGATAAGGAAGACGTGTTTCTGGTCCCTGATGTCGGTGCTCGCGGGGTGCACGGCGCTCGTCATCGGTGTCATCGCCACCATGCCCAAAAAGTATGTACGAAGAACAGCGTTACGACTTACACTGATATTCCAGTAAAACTAACAACAACAACATTAATTTCATAGAAACCAAGCAAAGCTTTAACAAATAAATAAAACATAAAAGTTAATAACCCCAGAATTCAAGGAATTTAAAAGCTTTTAACACTAAACCAAATCAAATGCAGTCTTATTATACATATAACTATTATTTTTGTAATTAAAAGTAAGAAGAAAAAACGAAGTTGAAAAGAAGTTTGAAATATACAAGTGAAATTAACTGCCTTAGTAGTTTTAATATTAACGCACAACGCACTATTACTAAACTTTTTATCCTGTTCCCGCAGGTGCGATCCACGCGTGCAATGGTGGCAGGGCAGCATTTTCTACGAGATATTCCCAGCGTCCTTCCAAGACTCCTCGAAGACCAGCGACGGTATCGGCGACCTGCGCGGCATAACGACGCGATTAGACTATTTAAAAAAGCTGGGCGTTCGAGGAATTCGTTTGAACTCGATATTCCCAGCAACGCATTATCCCGAGTACTATCTAGACATCGCGAACCTGACCGACGTGAACAAAGAGCTGGGAACGTTGGATGACTTTGCCACGCTCGTACGCGAGATCCACCGACGGAACATGAGTCTAGTTTTAGATCTGCCGCTCTATCCATTTGTAAAGACGTTGTATGACGAGAACGTGGCGGCGAAGAAGCCGAATAAAACCGACAAAGCAGTGCGCGAGAGAAGAGGCGTTACGGACGACCTGATCCTGCAGGACGTGGCGTTGACGACGGCTTCCACGTCGTTGCAGGCGATCAGGGATGCGTTGACCTCGATACCGCCGTTTTTGGAAGAATCCAAGCCGCAACGTCTCACGTCGAATCGCATAAACGCAGTGACGGAGAACCCCGTCGCATCGGCGATCAAACTCTGGCTGGAGAGAGGAGTCGACGGTTTCTATTTGAAGGGACTCGAGCACTACGTCGACGAAGAGTCCTTTCCAACCAGTCTGACCCACTGGAAGTCCCTGTTGGGATCCGAAAGAATACTCATTTGCCATATGGACGCCTTGAAGGCTGCCAAATCTGCCGCGAGAAACTCCATCTTGAACAGGATAGATCTCGTGGATGTCGCGCTGCGGGTCGCGAATGGAACGAAGGAAATTAAGAGACAAGTCGAGGACGTTACGGGGGGCGTGTTGTTCGAGAAACCGGGTTACCCTTGGGTGTATTGGTCCATCGGCGGAGTGGACTCGAAGAGAGTTGCGTCTTCTATCAGTGTGAAGAACGCCACCATTGCTGCCTCCCTGCTGGGAATGATGCTTCCAGGGACACCGAGTATATTTTATGGAGATGAGGTACACAGTTGTATAAACACGAATCTAATAATGTGTAGATTGTGGATTTTTACGAAATTTTTGCGAAGGTACCTAGAAAAATTGATGTATAGGAATTTAAAAAAAAAATAGAAATTTTATATTTAATATTTGTTTATATTATTGTGTACTGTGTGCATTTTGGAGTTTCTTCCGCGTTCAAATTTCCTGTAAATGCATAAAAATCCGCAATCTAGTAATATCTGTGGTGTAATTCATATGATTTAATTCATATAATTCGTATGATTTGAAGAGTTATTATTTGAAGAGTTACCAGCTGATTCTAAATAAGGCGTTGATTGCTTAGCATTAGAAGTATTCAATATTATTTACAATGCAGTAACGTTGATACGTGGAATGAATCATTCGGGTAGTAAATCTATAGCATGAACCAAGACAAGAATATTGCATAAATATCTAATACGTATGATTTATTTTTGAATTTATAAATAAGGAGTACGTTAGTGTGCTGTGTACATTAATTCTTAGGCGATTCATCAGGGACTGTTTCTAATACTACTTTAGGTAATCTTCTTTTTCAACATTGTTGTTTCTCTGCCACGGTCACACATTTCTAAGCTTTCTTTAGTCGACTTAAATAAGTAGCTTATATGTGGAGTTCATTAAAGAGACCAAGTGTTTTTCTACGCATTTAACACATTGCATGTCAACCGGAACAGGCAAAATTATGAACTATATTTCTAGAAGATAAAAATTATTATGTATGTACATTCTCAGTTAGAACAATTACATATTATCTTATTATAAGTACTTACTTTTACTGTATAAAGTATTTGTAAAATTATTTTTATCAATGATTGACGGTTGATTAATAGGTATCCTAACCAATGAAAGCATAATATTGATGTTTGCCAAAATGATTCGGAAACTCACGAGGTCGCCTTTGCAATAGTTGGCAACAATTGTCTGCGGAATATCTAATTCTTTGTTTCACTAATAGAAGACGACAAATAGCAATTAGTAATCATCGAATCATACGACCTTCGGTCTTAGCATTCTTACGTTTTAGAATACTTAAAAATTTTCCATATTTTCTAATTCAGAGCTTTCTACTAAAATCGAATTTGTGTTTAGATAGGTATTAAAGACTGCGATTGCGAAGATCACAAGGATCTCGCTCACGTACACAACCTGGCTCCCATGTATTGGGATTCGAATGACGGGTCGGGTAATAAGTTTGCGTCCACCGGCGTCACGGCTTGGTTACCAGAAGCTACGAAACCGTTAGAAACAAGTTTGATGGGGACCATTGCCGAAATGGCGACTCTGAGAAGTCAAACGACTCCGATTTACGTTAAGGCGGTGCTGAAGGAGAATCAGGTGCAAGCGAACTGTGGTATTAGGTAACTGGTTTTTCATTATGGCGTCTTTGTGATATATTATGACAAAATTTCCATATTCTTTGTGGTATAGATTTGATTAATTTATATTCTCACTGCTAGAGTTCCTAATTTGGGTTCCATAGACTCAGAACTATAAAATTTGAAATTCATAGAACATATTTTGAGAAGCTAAAAGGATTTCGTATACATACGTCTCGGAAAATAGTTTTAATAATATTTATTGTTGTAATTTGTTGATTTACTGATATCTCCTTTTGGACACGACGTGTCTACACAGCTTATATCTTGAGGAACACTTTACACTTTGTGTAATTTCCTGTGGAGAACGTTTTGCGTCATCTGCAAACACGCGTAGTTAAACAAAGAACATGCAAATTAATAAGAGGGAGATTCTTGAAACTATTAGTTCCTGGACGTATGTTTGCTGAGACATTTTTATTTCTTTACACAAATTGTATCAACTGCAACTTCTTTTTTTTTACAACTTTGTGTTAGTATTTAAGCAGAGCGTTCGATATAATTTGTTCATCTACGTCTTGGTTTGGTACTGCTGGACTAATTCGGCACAAGCTGATTATAGTGAATTTTTATAAGTCAATCTTTTGTGAAGACTTCAGAGATAATTTATATGGAAATTCCACTTTTTTAAAATAGAATTTGTCAGGGTAATCAATTCTGAGAATAAAAGTATCAAGGTATATTCATCGTAATATTAATATTATTTTTAGTATCTTGACAGTTGAATATCTCGAAAAGTATTAATTTTAGGACAGATATATTTTAGTACTTCCATTCTAAGAATTCAATGCAAAAAAAATGTATTGTAATCTGCTTGAATAGCTCTTCTGAACAAAGGTATTAAGAATAGAACAATTAATTGGCCCACTGGGGCCGGAAATAATAAAGCTGATCAAGTTACGTCGTTCACCCTGTATAATATAAATAGGAACTTTACGCATTGTATTATATCTATATCTACACGGACTATGGCCTCTTGCCCTTTCAATGTTGGCCGTGAGGCGGTCACATGATTTTGTTTACGTATAATCCTTTATATTGAACACGGTATACCAACTTTAATCGAGAATATATA
Source organism: Hylaeus volcanicus (assembly GCF_026283585.1). NCBI lineage: Eukaryota > Metazoa > Arthropoda > Insecta > Hymenoptera > Colletidae > Hylaeus > Hylaeus volcanicus. Next base: position 5,698,652 of record NC_071976.1, on the reverse strand, counting down.
TTATTTACAATAGATGTTCATATAAACATATATTATATGAATATTGTCTTCTGATTGCAAATTAAATGCTTAGTATATTCCTAATGCATGGCTACTCACTACTAGGTAACCTTGGTCTATTGCAAATATCTTATCGTTATCCATTGCAGTACACAACCTATATACATACATATACAGGGTGGCCCGCGTAACACTTTTCACGATTTTTCAAGATTTTCAAAGTACTTGCGATAATCTGATAAAAAAATATTTTTAACAAATGTTGATCAGTTTTCGATTCTTTCTGTAATGCTTCCTTGTATAATACAATGCTATCCAACCTAAACACTAGATTCAAAAAAAATCTAGGCCTCCATTTCCTCGTTAGTCACCCCAAAAAATTGCATACTAAAAGATTAGTCTCCTTGTACTACTTAACTATAGCAAAAATATGTCTTCACCACTTTCCAAGAAAAAAATCTTGTGACACTTTACATGAGACACCCTGTATTCAACCATTTGTATAAATTTTTGAAACTTTTCTTTTTCGCAGATATGCAGAGGACGAAATGATCGTGATAGAACGATGGTATCCACGGAGGAATTCGTACGTCTTTCTAGCTAATTTAGGCAACAAAACGCAAACCAAGGATTTATCTTTCCTTTACTATGGTGGTCAGGTGGTAGTTGGTCCTACGTACAGACTGAACCGCGACGTCTACTTCAAGGAGCTCACCGTGCCCCCCGGAGAAGCATTCGTCATAAAACTGGATAAATGAAGAACTCGTTGTGAAATCGGAGAATTACGCAACATTCACTTTACGTACGATCAAGATGTTAGGGTCTTTATTTAATATTTCAAGCGTGAATTCGTAACATTTCCTTTGAATGAAAAAAGGCATTGTTGACGTTGCGACCGCTGTGAACAACGAAGATTTTATACGATAGTTCCTATTAATTGTTAATCAAATATGTAGGAACTCCAACGTCCATGAAAGTATTATTTGAAGAGCAGAAGATAGTTAATTCAAAGAAAACCACCAACATTGAATACAATTTGGCGATAGTAAAACGAAGATTGTATCGTAAAAGGCAAACATCGTGCTATTCGAATGGTTTCCCGTAGACGGGTGAAATGTGCTTGGATAAAAAGAAATCAAAAGAAGTGATGCAGAATCAAATTACACGTTACACCGTTACCGTTAATCTTGTTAGTAATATTGAAGAAGCATAACGAATGTTCGCGCATTTCACATTCCAAAAGAGGACAAATCGTTTAACACTTACCTGTGTTCATTCTCGTGATCCAAGTTTACAATGCGAGATTGCTTCACTGTGTTTTGTACCTTCTGATAGTTTTGATAATAAAACCGAGAATTTTCGTGACCGTACCGATTACTTCCAGTCGTAATACGAATTTATCTTGAAATTTCAAATGTTTTACATTTACGAGAGCGCAAGGAAATTTATCCCTGCTACGCTCTGGATACGTTTTTTAATCTCACGAAAGATTGACCTAAAATATATGCGGACTATTTTTGTAACGAATTTTACCGTGTGATAAAAAAACTGTTCGCAACGTGTAATTTCTCACTTGTTTTGTAATAATTTTTGGTACTAATCGAGTGACATTTTACCGATGCGTGAATTATACATATGGTGCTTATGTAAGGAGAATTCTTTTTGTATTTTTATTCAGATACCATGACACGCGTGTCCTCTCATCACGCCATTTATTTAAATGTGCGCTCGTTGAACTCGATATATATTCCAGTACAATCTTTAAATAGCATTAAACGAGAAATATACTAATGGAATCTTTGAAGTATTCTACGTACGTAGATTTTTACTTTAAGAAAGTTCGATTTCGATGTGAATTTTAATATTCGGAAATAAAAGAAAGTGTTGTCCCATGATCCTTCAATTTTAATTCTACATTATCTTGTTTATTTTTAAATTATCATTAAGGAATATACATGTACGCTCTATTTATATATGATCACGTAACGAATAAATTTTAAGACCAATGATATATTATGAAAGATGGATATATAATGAGTAGTAAAGCTTGAGCTTCGATTAGCGTTTCGATTTTTAAACCATCAATATTAATATTATCTACTTCATTCTTTTATACAATCGTCGTTTTAGTTCCTATAAATTTAAAAATCATACATCATACAAATTTTGTCATTATTTGTTTATAGTATAGTAATTATTATTGGTTCGTTTGTACATTTAGTTTCCTGAATTTGAGAAGCGAAACGCTAATAAAACGTTCGTTTAAGACTGGGATATTAGTATTTTTAATTATAATGGATACAATTAGATGAATTCATCTCAATGTTTACATGTATATATACTATCAATCTTGTAATATTACTGTATAACGATTGCCCGGAGAATTGCAATCGAAGAGTTTAGGAATATCTACGGTTGAGCGCCACTCTATCTTTCTCGCAAGTGCTCGATCGCGGCTCCGTTTGGTATATAAGGTGGCGTCTGAAACAAGTGCAACGGGAAGTTCCCTCGAACAACACCGCGGAGCCACGAACGGAGTCCCCAGTGACTCTCATGCTCTGAGGAAAGTCCCTGGACCACAGGCAGAAAGTGCCGCAGCATCATTGCTGCTAGCCTCCGCAGTCTTCTCGATTTGGATGGGAAGCTTCGGCTGATCTTCGAGATGTGCGAGAGTTGGTATTGGTCAAAGCAAAGTAATGTGTCGAAACGAAATCTTCCCCCAACTCCTAAGCGAGGTGGAGGAGGATTTGTTAAACCCAACAGGGCTCATTACGAGGAAACTTCTCTTTTTTTTATTACGTCTTTCCTTGACCATTTTAATTGTTATATTAACTTATTCATGATAGGTTTGAAATTTTGTGACATTTTTCAAACGTAAACAAGCACTGATTAGGTATAAATGAGACAAAAACATTTCTGTAAAACTTTTAAGACGTCCTTTCGTTATTCGCCAAGAAATGTGATAAATATTCTTAAATTCATAGTATTTTATTGATATTATGTTTACATTACAAAAGGTTGCTGTTATTTTCATTGTACGAGATTAGTAATACCGTGGTAAGCACCATACTTTCATGGTAATTTGTATAATTGGAAATATATTTAGCAAAAGCTTCTTCTTTACTCCTAAATAGTAAAGTACAAATCGGACGTACGTACATATAAAAAGTGTTCACTTAAATATGGTATACCTTTGAATATTAGTAGACATTGACTATCATCAGGGTGATGATTCATTGTTTCTATAAAAACACTGTAAAACCAATAGATAAATTAGTTTTTCTAATACCTTGCAGCTATATCTTTACTCGCTGTATAAAGTACTTACATTTTTCGCCACTTCCGTCAAACTTTTCGCCATAGCAGCACCAGTTTGTTGCACCATGTTGTAAAAATAGCCCTCCTTTTGCAATAAAACGTATGGATGATCAAACTCCTAAAATAATAGCATTAGAGAATATGTATAAAATGCATGTTACTTCCAATCTTCGTCATAAACGTATCACATGAACATTGTCTTCTGACTGAGAATGAAATGGTACACCCCTAAGGAGCCGTTCATTAATTACGTAAGGACGATTTTCGCCATTTTTTTACCCTTTCCCTTCCATCTCATCTCATATTAGGTCACATAAATTTCCCGGACCTTCCTCCCCTTTTTTACATAAGATTTTCCTGGGCTACAATCGACATAGTTACCGAAGCAGAGATATGAAATACATAATCACATGTTCTTTGAGAGTACAACAGCTCAATGATCTTTCAGTCTCCATTATTTCCTGTTTGAAGCTTCTGTTTAAATTGCAGATCGCAAAGTCCTTAATAACTCTTAAAATTAACCCTTAAAATTAATTGTTGAAGTACCTTCGTAAAAAGCTCTGTCTACCTATACAGGGTGTCCCAGCTTAAGCGATACAGAGCTCTAACTCCTTTGTTAACTTTGTTATTTAACGCGATATGGTGGTCAAGTTTCGTTTTTCAAATGGAACTATATATATTTTTTTTATACCATGCGATAGTACTTTTCAAGACGAATTCA
>NC_071976.1:5672948-5694213 GCF_026283585.1 Hylaeus volcanicus | reverse complement strand
TGAATTCGTCTTGAAAAGTACTATCGCATGGTATAAAAAAAATATATGATATATATATTCAATATATAGTTCCATTTGAAAAACGAAACTTGACCGTCATACCTCGTTAAATAACAAAGTTAACAAAAATTCCTTCTCGCTGAAACATGAGGCCCATTTTACCATGCAACTTCCATATTTGAAATTTTGCATTCGGCCGATAGTTTTGGAGTTAGAGCTCTGTATTACTTAGGCTGGGACACTTTGTATATCTCTCAGATACCCATCCCCCTCGCTGCCAGTCCATTCATATTTCTTTTGCCCGTAGTTTCGTTCGAATAACCCCAACCACCGGTGTAATATGATCCGAACCGATGATACGCTTCTGTCGAGTGGTTTCTTTTTCTCGGACCTCTTTCTCCTTTCACTATCTGTCCTTTTCTACGTTCGACGCTCGACACCTGGCAAGTGTAAACACATAAAAACCTCGTGTGTCAATATTTTGGGCCTCCGATTTAAATGCCTCCTTCAGTCGATACTGTATCTTCTAATGTTTTGCCAACGAATTTCGAGGGTAGAGAAAGACAGCGAATAAAAAAGAGGACGGAGCGACGTGCGAAAATTGCGACCAACACATGTAGTAAATATGATGCGAATTACGTCGTGTTTGGTCTCATTTTAATGAGAAAAATGTCAGGAATACGATGGTAACAGTTTTACAACAAGAACGGTAGTAATAAAAAAAAATTTGATATCTGATTCCGGATCATGTTACTGTCCATTTATCGTAGAGAAACTTGTGCATTTAAAGAGACTGTTGAATTATATACAGACACATATATGGACCATTATATAATTATATATATATATATATATATATATACTATGTATATACTATTAACTATAATTAATTATATATATATCTTTATATATATATAAATATTGAATTATATATATATATATAATTCAACATGCACAAGTTTCTCTACGATAAAATAATAATAATATATATATATATATAGGTAACGTGGCGTTGAACATGTTAAAGGTAAGATTTGAAACAATCTCAAAGTAAGAAAACCAATCAGTAATTCGCTCCCAGGCGAATTTCGACCAGTAAAACATTACGTAAGAATGGCTTTGATCCACTCTCCATCCCGAGACAAGATCATGCATAGATATTTTAAACCTCCTTACGTCATTAACGAATGGCCCCTAACCCATGACTACTTACTACTAGGTAACCTTGGTCCATCACGAGTATCTTGTCGCTATCCATTATAGTATTTAACCTATGCGCTATGGTAAAGACCGTGCAATCCCTGAATTTCTTCCTGATAGTCGTTTGTATCAACGAATCAGTCTGTGGATCGACATTGGCAGTGGCTTCGTCGAGCACCATAATTTTGTTATTCCTAACCAGTGCACGAACAAGGCATAATAATTGACGCTGACCGACGCTGAAATTTGACCCATCCTCGGCTACCTTGCTGTCCAAGCCAGCGGCTACATCCAGGATCGTTTCCTTCAACTCGACCTCTTCCAGAGCCTCCCACAGCGCGCTGTCGGAAAACTCGTCGAATGGGTCCAGGTTTCGGCGAAGACTACCACCGAACAGTACCGGCTCCTGCGGTATAATACTAATTTTCGAGCGGAAGTCGTGCAACGCGACCGTGCTCGTCGGTATATCGTCTATGAGAACGTCCCCTTCCACGTAGGCTAATCGGAAGAGCGCGCTGATCAAGGAAGTTTTTCCAGCGCCAGTTCTACCTACGACACCGACCTTCTCTTTGGGCATGATCACGAAGCTCACGCCTTTCAGAACGTGAGCACCGTTAGGCCCGTACTTTAGTCTCACATCCTTAAACTCTACGCGACCCTTGATAGGCCAGTTCTCCGGAGGTTTTTGTTCTGGAGTGCTGTCCAGGAAAGGCTCCTCCTCTAAGTTACTGTACTCTACAACTCTTTCTACGGAGGTGATTTGATTCTCCAGCTCGGCTGTTTGCCTCATGCCCCACTGTAAGATTCCAGTGACCGCCATGATCTGCGTGAGCACCAGGCCGATGTCTCCAGCAACGGCCAGGTTTTCGGACAACACGAACGTGACCGTTATCAATGCCACGTAAAACATACAGAACATCTCGATGTAGAGACCGAAAGCTCGCGAGAGGCAGATGAATATAAACCAAGTGGATGTGTGGAGATCTTGATGATTGTCGAACTCTGACGTGACTATCTTCTGGGCGTTGAACGCTCTGATCGTTGTCAGTCCTTGCAACGTTGCGCCGACGTGGTCGAACACTGGCGATCTTGCTAGAAAAACGATATTTCTAGATGAGCTTTCAGACACACCGTTCACGGAGATCGTTTCTCCGCGAAGTTTATGAAATTGTTTTACTCTCGCTAATTCGTTCTCAATAGGTGCTTAGTACTTACTGATACCCTCCATACGTTTAATGGCACGACTAGTCTTAATGTAAATTACTCGCATAAAGTAGAAAATCAGTATGACGACGAACGTTGGTATTAACAACCAGAGACTCACGGTACCAACGATGATCACAGTTGCCATGAAACTTAAGAACATCATCATCACGTCGAACATTGTAAATGGCAGCTTCTTGTCGACGATACCGATATCTTTGGAAAACCTTGATTCAGAAATGGAAGAGTCAATGTCAATTTCATGGGTGGGAGAAAACTGTATAGATTCATGTACAGGGCCAGCTCTAGGTATACAGACACCTTTAATCATAAAATATTTCCTTCTGGTATATTATCATTTGTATTTTTTTCTTTATTTTAATTGTTAAGAAGTTTATTTGAGATGTTTATTTGTTAATGTTCAAATTATTATAAAACTAATAGAACTTCTTAAAAAGGACCCTCCAATAATTTATTTCAGCTCGATTTTCAACACAAATATATATGCAAGTAAAAAAAAATGTTGTCCAAGACTTAAAAAAACATATAACCAGTGTTTAAAGGGAAATATGAGGACTTGCATTCATTTTCTTGAAATAAATTCTCAAAGAAGACTATATTATTGAAGAACTTGACTCTCTACGTTGTGTACACATTTTTATATCTTCTTGTATATTAAGCGAATTGCTTCAACACTATTTTTTTTTTATTTTTTACACATTATTACTATACTTTCTGATGTATGACTTTTCATGTCTCATATGGACTTACGTACATTCCTCGTTTTTGTATTCATTAAAAATTCACAAAAAGGAACATCATATAGAGTAGATCTCTTTTGTCAATGAAGTGGTAAAATAGATTCAGAAATACAACTAACACATTAATATTTTACGTTTCTAATACAAAGTACCGACAAAAATAATCAAATTCTAAAGCTGTAACGTAAATAAGATCGTAAATTTGCAGCGTTAGGCCGAAGATAAAAATTAGAAAATATGTTTTGAAATATCAATGTTGTAAGTACGTAGTGTATCAAATAAAAAGTCACGAATTTATGTAGTTTCTGTAGATATCTAGTGTCTGTACTCCCACAACATGTACAATGTTACCAATAAATAAATATTTCCTAAAACAGCCTAATCGCAGCAGGAAAACCGAAGAAACGAGTTTACCGTCCGTCGACTCGACACCTCAAGCTGGCCCTGTTGACGCACAAATGCGATCGAATACCTGTTCAATATACGACCCGCGGGATTGGTATTGTAAAAATACATCACGGCCCGCACGATGCTGCGGAACATGTCCGCGTGCAAGTTTTTCGATGCCCGCATGCATACCGCGTAGTACGCAAAGGTTTGGAACATATAGATGCCGATGAAGCCCACGGTCAGCCCACTATAAAGATAAATAATTCCATGACGAGACAGCGGGCTATACCATTGAAAATCCATTGTACCGTTCTCGGTTCTGACCCACGACGCCACTTCGGTGTTCACCCAAAACGCGAGCAAATAATCGCTCCCGCTGGCCATCGCCTGGCTACAGACAAAGAATATCGCCATCAGAACGACCAGGAAACAGTTCTTGCTCGCCTTCCAATAGGCCAGGAAGACCGTCGCGGAAACGCTTCCAGTCGTCCTCGTTTCCGCCACCTCGACCGGCTCGTCAGCCGTGACCGTTTCCTCGTCTTTCTTCAGGTTCTCCACCGAGTCCACGGTATCGTTTCCGTCCTCGTCCACTTTCGCGTCTTTCTCCTTGCCCACGTCTTGGAAGATCTTCATGAAATCCAGGTTCATGCTCTGAAGTTCCTCGAAGCTGCCTCTTGCCTGGACGCTACCGTTGCTCATCACGATGATCTCGTCGGCCGACTTCAGGTACTGGACTTGATGGGTGACTAGGATTCGAGACTTGCCTTTGAGGAAGTCGCATATGCACTCGTCGACGATACGACTGCCGACGTGGGCGTCCACTGCCGATAGAGGATCGTCTAGGAGGTAAATGTCGGCCTCGGCGTATATGGCGCGGGCCAGATTGATCCTGGCTCGTTGGCCACCGCTCAGATTGATCCCTCTTTCGCCGACCATGGTGTTGTCGTGATGGGGCATGGAGTCTATGTCGCGTCTCAGCTGACAGACTCGGATCACCTCGTTGTAACGAGCCTCGTTCATGGGCTGGCCGAACAGGATGTTCTGTCTGATCGAAGAAGCGAAGATCCACGGTCGTTGGTCGGCGAAGCTTATCTTCCCGCTGATTTCCAGGACGCCTTTGTCCAGGGGTAGCTCGTTAAGTATCGCCTGCAACAAACTGCTCTTCCCTGACCCTATCTGACCGACTACGGCTACGAAGCTGCCAGCTTGCACCGTTAGGTCCACGTTCTGCAAGGTGTAGTCTCTGAACTCGTCCCATCTGGCGGTGACGTTTTTCAGGTAGACCGGGACTGATTGCGTGGCTATTTGATTTTTAGTTGGCCGAGGCTCCGACACCTCGGGGTGCAACATGAACTTCTCGAGACGCCTGATGGACACTGTTGCCTCAGCTAGTTGGTGGACACCTGGGTGCACAATTTGAATGTTATAGGTGATTTTATTGGTGGATGCTGGGGGCCTAGATGACTCGAGTTAGAGGACAGGGAGCGTTGCTTTATGGCTTTCGTTAATGTGTAATTACAATATAATGTCACTTATGACGTGGATTACTGTACAGTGAGTGTTATCTATAACTACAATTGTGGTGATTGAATTGTATCGTAATTCAATCTTGAGTCGAACGGAATTACCGAATTACAGAATGAATTATTGAATTTAATTACGCAGTAATTCAATTATATGATTCAATCACGTAAGAATTCATTCGCGTAATTTCATTACATTCTATTATAATTATATAGTAGTTCAATTACGTAATTTAATTACAATGTATTTCGATTATGTAATAATTCAATAGCGAAATTTAAATACAATGTGTATTTTAATAACGCAGTGATTCGTTGCAATTGAATTACATAATTAAAACTTTTCGGATAATTCAATTACTAATTACTTTAATCATATAATCTAATTGAATTGCAATGTAATTGAACTACTTTCCAATAATAATTTCTGGAGTAATTCTATTGTAACTCTGCGCAACCTCGCGTAAAGTTTGAATTGCCACTCATGATTTGAATTAATGTACATCCAGTGACATTTATGACTTAGATTGCCGTATGTAGAGCGAGTGTCACTTATGAATGGAATTGATAGATAGTAAATTTCATTTATGACCTCGATTTTTACAGTAAGTGTCGCAAATGAACAACTTACTCAAAGCGAATCCAATGGTGACAGAGGATCGTAAAATAGAATAAAATGCTGTTGTCATGAATACTTTCTCGGCGTCGATATTGTTCCCAGTTAAGACGTACGTCAATATAGTAATGAAAAGACTGAAACGAGGCACGTAGATGTCTGCTGTTAATCCGAGCTGCTCGACGATTGAGTATTTTTTTATCACGCTCACTTCTTTCCTAGAGCAAAAGGATTTTATTGTTATTATGGAAAAATAATAACAATACGTCTATATAGTAAATAGTTGGATGGTTTGTAGAAAGGGTATATGATATAAGAGTGTCGTATTTAACCCATTTACCGCCAGGCGAAAAGCGTTTTGCGTTGGGCGCCAAGATTTAAGAAAGATGTGTAATCTTGGTTATTATTTTGATACCAAAAATCATAGTTTTCTGTTAGCTGTTTTCAAAAGAAAATTTACGATCTTCTTTTGCAGTAATTCGTGACTCAAGAGGCTATAAACTTATCCTTCGAGTAATTGCAATCAATTGAACTACGAGACATCTCGTAGTTGGCAGTGAATGGGTTAAAGGTGTAGGTGCCTTTCTTGTACAAAACGTTGTAACGAAAACCAATGATATTCACAACTACATTATATACATATATAAATGTATATTATTTTAGTTTTATCTCCTGAAGGCTACCAGTACGTGATCAAAACATAGACGAATGCTGAAGACGTAAGAAGATGGATACATTCACTGTCCATGACCCGAATACTGGTTACATCGTTGTGTTATTGAATAGGACCCTGAGAGATTGGACAGCGAACGTGTCAAGTACTGCAAGCGGAATTTTTCTTACCGCCTAGCTTTCTCGACGAGAAGCGAATACGGAACTTCCCAAACGTACATCTTGATGATCTCTACCCCAGCGATAATTTGATTCATCAATCTCAGCCTATCGTCGGTCTTTTGCGCTGATCCGAGCGTCAACCGTGACACTTTTCGACCCAAGAACACTATAAAATGCAATGTCGGAAATAGCTGACACCCACGAGATCCACTTCAACTTTAGATTTACAAATAGAAAATTTAATTCATGTAAATATTTGTCTTATGGTGGATCTAGAACGATAGGCCTTTTCTCTTTTATGAAATGCAAATTTTTTGTTATGAGATTTATTATATGTATTCTGTTATTATTCTTTGTATAAAATGTCCAAGAACCTAAACTCTCAAACTTAGAAAACCAAGTAGGACAATAAGGCTGGAATACTTAAATATGTGAAAGAGAGTGCGTGAGAATAATTATTGGTAAAAATAGGGTTCATCCCTGAAATGGGTTTCACATACTATCAAAAGACAGAGAAAGGATACAATAATACTTAAAAATTTATTTCAAACAATATTTGAAATGTTTAAAATGTTTTCGAAAATAAAAAAGGAAAAGTATTCTCAAAGAAACACAGTAGGAATTTGTTTGTTGTCTTACATTGCAACGGTATGCATAACATGAACGTCGTCATCCCAGCAATGGCGCCGATCCCGAGTTCACGAAATATAAGATAGGTTACTAGAAGGATTTGCAGCGGGCCGATCCACAAATAATGAGCGCAGAAAACAAAGTAATCGAGCCTGTTAACGTCGTTGCTCAGGAAATTGACCAACTGAAAGACCGCGAGGCAATAAGGTCACGCATCTGAATCGAATCGATCGACCTTAATTTAATTAATTCGTCACCTGTCCAGCGGACGTTTCGTTCTCGAGGACAGAAGTGGACAGCCTCAGTATCTTTCTATAGATCAGCGTGCAGCAGGCCACTCTGACTTTCATTCCTACGTGCATTAAATTCTGCAACGACCAATGTAAAAGTATATTGTCGATCATTGGCATCAGGCAGAACGCTGCCGTGTAATAATATATATCGGTGCCCCATCCTTTCTTGTTTCCAGAGAAGTAACGCAACAATCTGGCCAGCAGAAAAGGTTGCGCAATTCTGAAACAACGCTCGATTTAGATATTTACCTCTCGATGGTTCTTTACTTACGTTATCCAAGGACTAAGGTTTTGCTACGTTTTGTTACTTGCACTGGTCGAAACAATTGGAAAATCAATTTACAATATATGGCACATGATTAAACATTTTTAAACTTCGCAGACTAACCCTTTGAATGGTATGGAATTTAGGAGTGTATATGCTAATATTAGACTAATAGAGACTTAAAGAATACGAATACTTATGAGACTAACCGTAAGGACTTTGTATAACTAATGACACTCGCATTTAAATAAAATTCCAAAGGAGACGAGACGATTCTCCAATTATTTTGGGCAGTGCTTTAGGGTATCTATTATTTAATCGTGCAGCTTTGATACTGTACCGTATACCAAATTCTAGAATAAACAACACTAATCCAGTGTTGATGACTATTTTACCAAAGCACTTATAGAGTACTCTGAATAAACTGGGCTTCGAGCCATTCTTCTTTTTCTCGCATCGTATCGATTCGTTTTCCCAATTTTTCACGATACGTTGCCCTAACTTATTACTTTCATCTTCTTGTAGAGGGGAATACAAATCACTCTCTTCCAATTCTTTTTTGTAACCAACAATGAACAGCTTGAGGATCCACCTGTTCGTCGAATGAACGTTACAAAATACGGCATTTTCCCCCGAACATTATAAATAAGAATATTCATTTAAAAACACTGTCAAAATATATTATGTTTCTTATGAATCTAATGAACAATATTATCATAATAAGGTCTTTATTTCTTATATGTAGTGAAAATAGTTTATAACTATTAGTTTGTAACTCTGAAACTCCTACAATAAATATTTTCTGTCTCATGAATATCATAAATGAGAATTTTTATTTTCAAGATCTTACAATAACTCCATTTTTTAATTTTTGCTCATCTTTGTTGCAAACGAGGTAAAATTTGAGACGATTCTCACCAGAATGTAAGGATGGATAATACGTTGGCCTTCTGTCGCGGATTCTTCACTTCTTTCCTCTGTTTTTGGTCCATTTTTGTGAAAGGAACTGTTCTTTGTCATCTCAAAACGTTTGCGAATATAGATTTCTTCGTGTGCGTCTCATTTGCTGTAATCAAAGAACGAAAAGTAATGAAAACAACGCTTCATACAAAACATACTTTGCGAATCATTTATCATCGTTTAAGATAATTCCAGTGAAGACATTTTATCTGCACTAAATTATTCAAGAATTAACGTAGCTTTTGTTCTTAACTCGCATTTATACAACAGCTGTAAGTAAAATAAAGTATTTTTTCTTACGTTAGTCCACGTTTTTAAAAGAGGCAATAAATAAAAGAATTTAATTAGAAATTTAGTTAGTGAAATTCCAATTAGAATTTAACCTTTTGTGCTTCACTGGTGCTTCAACTTTTATTTACAGTAACAGAAGCTGAATTAAATTAATAAACGAGCCAAATTAAAACTACAAGTGTTTATCAATTTTTGTGGAATAATGTACACTTTTAATTTTCGGAAGCAACACCAGAAAATTATGTTGAAGTTGCTATGTGCTCGAAACAAAAAGTATTCTGTTTTATTCATAAAATCCATAAAAGCTCAACAGATTTATTGCTAGGAATTGAATAATAAAATTGTATACAAAAGTAAGGTAGTAGTATTTCTCTTTGACGTGTAGTGATCCTTGGATTAGTCAATGTGTGCTCTGTGTGTAAGTGTACGACAGCTATGACGAAGAGAAATTTAATCATGGACAGCAATTAGGAGCAATTCTTTTCGTTATCTACGCGTGATACAAGGTCGCATGTCATACAGGAAATTCCGCTGTTGCGGAAGTCGACTTATCAGTGTTTGCAACGTAGACAAGATTTACGACTGTGTTGAACAACATCGGTAGGTATTAAGAGATTTATATGAAACGATAATTTTACATAAGAAACATGAACACTCGTTACTTGATCTCTTCGTCTCTTAAATGAAAATTGACGAGAAGTTGTGTCACAAATTGGCAAATAATTAAAGTATGTGTAAATACATTCATTACGTAATGAATTTGCAAAATAATATCGTTTATATAATAATGTATTATTAATATAATTAATAATTAATATGATGGATACATTTAATAATACATACGTAGTCGAATAATTAAAATCTCGTCCAAAACAGCACTCGAATTCTCAATCGCAACAGTCTCGATATTCCCTCTCCGAAATTCGCAAACCATACTACCTCGCGAATGCATGCTGCCAACTGACATGTTCTCTGTTCCATATCCAACGCAAAACTAAAGCAAGTCCGGCTCCTGAAATTTTTTCACCGCGATACGTCAGCTCGGGCCGATAAATAACTAAAGCCAACGGTGAATTCGAAATGTGACTTTAAACTGTTGAAAGAATTTTTTTCGAGCAAGTCCCAACAATGTGGTAAATTTAATTATCGATAAATGCTACATTTGCATCACAATACATCTCTGCACGCAAAGAAAATCAATGCCAGTAGTTATAGCGAAAGCTTGAGTTTCAAAGAAGTTTGAAGTTTGCGCAGGGAAGATCAATTGCCAATTTTTTTGCGTTGCGAAGACGAAGTTCGAGAAGTGTATTTTAACAAGAGGTGCGCTTTACACACAGTTATCGCCAATCGATTGCGCTCAGGTGACCACGTTAGGACGAAATTCCCAGTCACGCGATCACAGTGTCAATTCGAGGACCGAGTAACGCAGAACCGCGATGGAAGTGAGACAACAAATCATTCTCTATTGGGTTGTAACATAAGACATTTTTGACAGATCGTGGGACAATCGGGGGCTCGAGTTAGAAGATGGAAAAGAAATGGAAAAGAAAAGAATGGCTTTGTGCATTTAAATCTCCCGCATAGCTGAGTTACACTGTAATTGCACTGTAATTCAATTATGTGATCCATTTACATTGCATTTCAATTACATTGCAGTTAAATAAAATAAGTCAAACCATTTAATTAGTTCAATTGTTAATCACTGTAATTGTATCATCTATTCAATAACGTAGAAATTCAATTACATCGTACTTCAATTACGTAGTAACTCAATTACGTTACAGTTGAATTATATAATTCAAACTCTCCAATGAATTCAATTGTTAATCAGTCTAATTATGAATCTAATTAAGTTAAAATGTAATCGAAATATAGTGTTACTGAAATACAGTTCTCTGTTTAGACAATACAAATTTATGAACAATAACATGTTCATCATTAATAATTACTCCCTTCCATTTAAAGCGTAATTTAATTGAACAAGGCTGATTGAATTTAATCGAATGAGAGATTTCAATCTGAATCACAGATCAAAATCTAAATGTACTACCTTGCAACAGTAATTCATGGGATAATTCAATTCTTCTTCTGCACTACTCTGCTTTACCATAACCATATCATAAAAAGTCCAGAAATAGCGTGCATCAGACTTTCTATAGATATGTTACAACCCAATACTTCTCAACATTCATCTCGTTGAAACAATTGTAGAAACACTTTGCTGTGCACGTTTCAGGCCACCAAAGACGTCAAAATCAGAGATCCTCTCGTGTTAAACGAGAGGCTTCTTTCTCTATCAGGAACTTGGCCAGTAATGAATAGGTATATACCATTCGCCTTCATGCTCGTCTATGTTGCTCTGTTTCTGGTCATGCAATATTGGGATTTCTACGAGAGCCTCGACGATGTCAATTTAGCGGTTCAAAATTTGTTGGAATCTTTGGTAACGACTTCGTCCTATCTAGTTCTTATTCTAATCAAACTAAACGCCAAGAAATTGAAGGACGTGGTAGTCAAGATGAAGAGAGAAATCACGGACAAGAACACGTTCAAGGATAACGTTGAAAAGCGTTTGTACTACGAGTACAATATTATTTGCAATCGTTTCGTTAAATATGCGACAATAGCTACATTCATCACGATGGTCCTGATGTATACTCATCCTATGATACACTGGGTTTTGACAACTGTTAAAGGTATTTCGGAAATCAGTGACACATGGAAATGTAGGGTAAGTTGACGACGTTGAGCAAAATAATTATTTATGGCTTCAATACGAAAGTTTCGTTAAAAACTGAAATTTATTACGATGTAGTGGCATATTATGTGTTAAATATATATTCGACTAAATTGGTTCTCCAAATAAATCAGGGGAAAAGAGTGCTTTCCATTATAGGGTACAAATTCGTCATCTTACCCAATTGATTCAAGCAATTATTTTAAGTAATTATGTATTAGTTTATTTGAATAATTTGTTTCTTTCTTGTGACACAATATCACATTATAATACGAGTCGCTTTTTTTTTGTTGATTATTTAAGTAATTTACCATCTTGTTTGGGTAGATGTTATTTTTTAAGATATTCATGTATTACCCAATTTGAACAAATAAATGATTTTTCTTCGAATCGTTTCATTCTTTGACAATCAAATACGATTTAACAAATCTCATCACTGGACATGTTGTCAAGTAAATATTATCGAGTTTAATATTCGATAATTGCATAATTGTACACATTTCATTAAACGAATTTCATTAATTGTTTTTATAACTGAATTAAGGTCTCTAGTTATCGTCTCATGAATGCACACGCAACATTGAATTTTATTATTACTTCACGAAAATAGTACACAAACAAATATTTATTTCACAGGTAATTCTACTCTTCAGTACGAACTACCCTTTCGAGCCCACATCTTCTTTGACTACAAACAACCTCGAATCTATCCTCTGGTGTACATATATCAACTTCCTTTAACGTACATACCAATGGTCCACGTCGCTGAAGTTAGTTTCGTAGTTAACTTGATACTGCATCTCTGCTCAAAACTAGCGATATTGTCCTATCGTATACGAAATGTTCAAGTGCAACCAGTTCAATCTTTCAAAAACGGCATTAAAGAGTCCGTGATTGCGCATTTGGAGCTGACAATGTACGTACGTATTTTTTCCAGATTATTGTAATTTCCTTTAGAATATTAGAGTATTTAGTATTAGGATATTTAGAGTATTCCTTCAGAATATTGAAATATCCTTTTGCATGAAGAGTTTTCCGAAATGACCTTTGAGATGTTGTGTTTTTTAATCAAACACAATTTATCCAACTTATTCAACTTTGTGATTTGATACGAAAGTCTTGAGTTCAATTTTCAGATATTCTTTTGAATTTCCTTTTTTGATTCCATAATGAATTTCTATTATCATGTATTGCACACGTATTTATAATATTCCTTTTCGAAAACCCACTACAAGAGTTTACAAAAAATATTAACAGAATAATAATATGACATGTGACATCTGTGAGCTTTAATGTCTTTGTCACTGTGAGAGTACGAGAAAAATTTGTTTAGCAACAATCCCTTACAGGTTATCAAACACACTAACCGACACGTTACATCTGATCCTCCTAGTAGAGCTCTTAAGCTGTGTCTTGAGGCTGGGTCTTTCTCTGTACATTGTACTACTCGTACGTAAACAAATTAAAAGTATTATTCACCCCCCACTTGTACAATTCAAACGGTAAAGGACTCTTTAATTGGTATCGATGCGAGGATTCGATCCTCGAAAAAGGATATTTAGAAAGATATTTAGAAACACTCTGTATAATGAATATGTAAATATAAAATCATGAAGTTTGCTAAACTTTACAGAAATTCTCTACGGAGCCAATGGTTGCATACAATTTTCTGATATACGCCATGGATATAGTTGCTTACGTATTTCTGTATTCTTATGTAGGCGAGCAACTGATGTATCAGGTATGTGCAGCACTAGTTTGTTCACGTTCTGTCAATTTCTTGGATTAGGTAACAAATAAGTTCAACAGTATAACAGTAGATTTTGTTGCTCGAACTGTTCTACTATGATGTATAAGACTGTATCATTTTGTATTATGCTGCATCATTCTGTATTATTTTGTAATATGTTATTTCGTGCTGGATTATTTTGCATTGTTCTGTATCTGCTGTACTATGTTATATAAAACTAGTATCTGCATAAAAACTAGCTTGAATTGTATAAGTACAGATACGTGGGTACAATGAATGAATATAATTCACTTTTAACATAAATGAAATAGGCTTTCTTATAAACTTTATCGAAGTGATAAACATGTATGCCAATTTGTCAATCGTGGTGCAAAACATTAACAAGTCGATATGCTTTAGTCTCAGTGCATCGGCGAGGCATTCTACGATATTAATTGGCCAGAGGTGGAGTACAATGAACGGAAAGCATTGCTGATGGGTATAATGAACGGACAGGGAGCTATGAAGATGACGGCTGGCAAACTTTATACTTTCTCGCTTTTTGGTTTTAGCGGTGTAAGTTCATTTTTATTAAATCAGATTTGTACAAATCAAATAATTATCGTAACAACTAAAATCGTCTCTGTCTCTATCGTAACCAAAAGAAGGTGAATTAACAACAATTTCTATTTCAAACAGATCGTGAAGACGTCTATGGTAAGTTTCACCATGCTACGCGCCAACATGTAAGAACACGGACGAAAGTGCGCAATGTGATTACAACGACTCTGAGCCAGCATGCTAGTGATTCTGTCTTGTACATTGTAATATGTACATGGGTGTTAAGCAGCTTCTGCCGACATACCAAACAAGAATGGTACAAAAACACATAAAGTAGGAAATACAGTGGATTTAATATTTAACAACATATGAATCTCATCTTTGACATTTCCCTTACTGTACATGTCAGATCAGCGTAATAAAACGATATTACGGATAGTGAGACATTAATAGTTTGTAATGTCAAATTGTTGTATCTTTCCTGCAGAATTATTCAAGGATTATTATCACGTCAGTATACCACTGCCAGATTAACACTTACTGTTATTAATTGTCGTTGTCAGTTATCGATGGTCCCTTTGATAACGGTTCACCAGAACTGAGCGTTTGTATTTCCAATAATTTATTTTATAAATCAACTCTTTGCACCGTTTGAAAGAATACAATACAGCATTCCATAGAGTTTCAGTCGAGTTCTATATCGCGAGTTGCGTTGTTCTTTCTCTAGAATTCGCAAATTCGTACGCGATAGAACCATGTCACAATCCCCACTGATACACTCTCTGTTCTCTGATACACACACACACTCTCTCTCTCTCTCTCTGGCAAGCTAAGGCTCATCTACATTTTCCTTATTACTCGGCGTCACGTTCATGGAACAAAATCAAGGATAATGCCTAAGTACACATTTGAAGACTTTAAACAGTTCATAATGCTAAGGATTATTATAGACAATGTAGACAGAAGAAAATCGTAGAACTTTCCAAGAAATCGATGTGAAACGATTAAGGGTGAATATTCGAGAAAGTTCAATTATCTTGCCTTCCCGGAGGAGACGGCATTGCACGTGTCTTAGTTCTACGTTCATTTTCATTTGAAATAATCGTATATCGATTGCGCGCGGGTCAACTTAAAGACGAACGAAATTCGCAGTCACGCGATAGCAATTTACACTCGAGAGTCGATAGACGCGCATCAGAACGCGATGAAAGTGAGACACGATACACCCCTTGTCCGTTGGGTTGTAACATAAGAAGGATCTGATACATTATGAGGGCTAGGAATTGGTTCGATTGTGCACTCGACAAAAATATTATTTCGTCTTTCCTTCCCAATCAACTTAATCACCTTCTGATCAAAATGATATATTATTTTTAAATTCAATTGTTCGACTGTTGTCTTTTTTATCGAAGACAACAGCAACTGGATCAGACCATTACGAGATCTCAGGAAAAAGGTCGTCAGAGTTTTTAATTTTTATCTGTGAAACTAAACGCCGCATGAATAAACTGTAAATATAAAAAAGTTTCGATTTGTCGTTCTCTATAAGGTGATATTTTTATTAAAAATTCGATTGTTCGACTGTTGTCTTTTTTATCGAAGACAACAGCAACAGGATCAGACCGCTGTGAGATCTCAGGAAAAAGGTCTTCTAAGTTTTCAATTTTTATCTGTGAAACTAAACGCCGTATGATTAAACTGTAAATATAAAAAAGTTTCGATTTGTCATGCTCTATAAGGTTATATTTGTTTTTAAATTCACACTCCTACGCCTCTCATAGTCAAAGGTTTAAACAGATTGTTGTTTACGTTTACGCGAAGCACGCATAAAAATTGCAATTCCCATTGTGTCTCAAAATAGTGATGTATCGACGATCAGCGTTTCACATGTTACAACCCAATACCTCTCGACATGATTCATCTCGGTATCATTGGAACAATTTACTTGGCGCGCACAGGACGTCGCAGCCATCAAACTCAGAGACCCGCTCGTGTTGAACGAGAAGATCTTTTCATTGAGCGGTGTTTGGCCACAGCAACGCACCCGCATATTATTGAAATTCACGGTGATATATCTTGGTCTGCACGTGTTTATGGAATATTGGGATCTGATGGATGTCCTCGGCGATCTCGACATGACGGTAATAAACATCTTGGAAACAATGGTAGCGACGTCGACGTATCTCGGTCTTCTTATAGTAATTAGGCGTAGCAAGCAATTGGAGGAAGTGATTGTCGCGATGAAGAGAGAAATCGCGGATGATAAGACCTTCGAAAACATCGAGGAGAAGCGTTTGTATATGAGCTACAACATCATCTGTTGTCGTTTCGGCAAATGCGCGACGATAGCATCGTTCGTCACGATCGCTCTTATGTATTGCCGTCCTCTGATAGATTTGCTCGCTTCTTCTGATCTAGGTATTCCTTAATCAGGTATATATTTACGCGTACGACGAGAACGTGTCCTAGGATTAATTAATCAGTGGGGGAATTAATTAACCAGCGTTGGTGAAATTAACTTTGCCAAAACGTTTTCTGAAACAGTGATGTAGATTCAATGTTGAGTACCATAGTTACTTTACCTACGCGAACGAAACACCTGTAATAATGTTTCAAGTACGGTTTTTATTTACTTATCTTCTTATAGGTAACGGTACTATTCCCTACGTGTTGCCTTTTCGGGCTCATCTCATCTTTGACTACAAGAAACCTCCACTCTATGCTCTCGTATACCTGTACCAACTTCCTGTCACTTACATACCCATGTATCATGTAGCCGAGGTTAGTTTCATAGTAAACACGGTGCTACACCTCTGCGCCAAATTATCGATACTGTCCTATCGTATACGAAATATAGGAGTGAAATCATCTCGATCATTCCAAGATGGCATTAGACAGTCGGTGACGATGCATTTGGAGCTAACCAGGTAATTACGTATTTTTTACGAGTTATTATGTTAATTGTCACTATAAAGAGTTTTATAGTATCCTGTAAATATTGCAGCTTAAGCAGCTGCGATAGAGTGGGATTTCGCAAAGGGTTCGTTTAGAAAGAGTCATTTTCAGGTTATCGAATACATTAAACGGGAGCTTTTATGTGATCCTTCTGCTAGAACTCATGAGCTGCGGCTTCAGGCTGGGTCTAGCATTGTACGTTGTACTCATTGTACGTAGATCAATTTTTATTCCATGTACTGTAAAGAGTTGTCCAAAAGGCTCTTTAGTATTATGTTTTTTAACCCTTTAACTACAAACGACGTATATATCCTTCGATAAATGGTCGCAGAAAAACGTTTGTATTCGTTATATCAGTTTTTTTTAAATATCAGTATATAGAGGATGATTAGACGAAACTTTTTATATTTACACTTTATTCATGGGATGCTTCGTTTCGAAAATAAGAATTGAAAAGCTAGAAGTTTGTTGCAAAAATTAAATTTAAGGAAAAAGGTCTTCTAAGTTTTCAATTTTTATCTCTGAAATTAAACGTTATATGAATAAACTATACAATAAAAAAGTTTTATTTTGTCATTCTCTATAAGCTGATATTTTTTTTAAGTCCCGCAGTCAAAGGGTTAATACTGATATGGGTTCTAAGAGACCCATATATACCAGAGGCATTCAACAATGATAAATTCAACGTTAAGTTGGAATTTGATAGATAATCGAAAGTCTCTGTTAACGAATATTAATGTGTATCAAAACTTTTCTAGCACATTATAAATTAATATAAAGGAACAGCGTATTCAACAATTTTTTCTTCGAAACAATTCACTTCATACAAGATTTGAAAACTTATTAAAAAAGTTGACGATAGGTGGAAGAACTTGCACTTGTACAAATCCCGAAGCGATTTTTTGACAATGTTTCTTTGAGCAGAAAATTCTTAAGGTAAATTTCAATTACATTAATCAGACAAACTCTGTAAAGTATGTCTCCTTGTTCGAAATATGTCAGGTTTTTTTTTAACAATTTTTAAGTTGCGATGCAGACTTGAAACTTGGCACATATTATTTTATTTCAATGCACTATCGAATGATTAATCGCAACATCAATTTGTGTTTAGGGACACATTTATCCCCAGACTATATCTTTTCGCAAGCAACGATTAAAATTCACCTCAAGAGTTTTCTGCTCCAATAAACATAGCAAATAAATCGCTACAGGGAATTTTCATTCGTCACCTTTTGTTCTTGTGTAATTTTATTCACCTGTGATCAACAGCTGTGAGGGTTTAACTATGAGTCGCTGTAACTTCCTGGAAGGCATTGTGTGTCACGTGTATATATTTACTTTAATAGCCATTGATAATGATTCACACTCGTTACACTTTCCAGAAAATCTCCACCGAACCGGTGGTTGCGTACAATTTCCTTGTGCACGCCGCCGATGTCGCTGCATACTTGTACTTGTATTCCTACATCGGCGAACAACTAATGTACGAGGTATGCACGACCATAAACTACATCGCACATATTTTATCAGACTTTTTTTTTATATCAGAATAAATTTCTCTAATTGGTAGGTAGATTTTTAATTGGAAAGGTAGATTTTCACTCTATCGTATAATCATAAATAATTCAATGAAAATGTATAAGTGATATTTATTACGTTACTTTGTTAGAACAACAAACTTTTTCACGGATTTACCAATTGTAAATGTATGATGTAAGATTATACTTTATAAAAATACATAAATGAAATGGAGATTTTTACACTATTGTATAACCACAAATAGTTAAATGAAAATCTAGATGTGGTGTGTATTTCGTTGTGTATTTCAGTCTCGGATGGTGGGCGAAGCATTCTACGATATCAATTGGCCTGAAGTGGCAAGCAACGACAGAAAAGCTTTGTTGATGTGCATGATGAACGGGCAAAGAACCATGTACATTACAGCTGGAAAATCTTATACTTTCTCGCTGTTCGGTTTTACTGGCGTAAGTACAACTACTCCCTTCTATTATTTAAAATGATTGCAAACGATAAAATTATTCGTTAAGGGTGAAAAGAGTGATGCATTTTTAAGAGAAAATGAAGAAATCGTTACATTTCACTGAATAGCTACTCCAGTTGTCGCATATTTGTGGAATATTATTCATAGCTGGAAATAATTTATACAAGTTAGATTAAAGTGTAAATTATGTCGCTAAATTTTCTTTTTACCCATACTAAAAACCAATATATATGTAGAAACTCCAATGACTTCGTTTATCTCCTTGAAATAAATTACGACAACTTCGTTTTTCTACGATATATTCTCGTGTAATTAAAAACAGGCCAATTATTATTTCTACACTGCTGTCAAAATTACATCAATTATCGTACGTATTCAAATTCTATTCCTGGTTATGAAAAATATTATGAAAATCTTTTCATTTTATTAACCGACTTCGAAAAGGAGGAGATTACTCAATTCAACATGTATATATATATTTTTTTTTTTTTTTTTTTTTTTTAATGTCTGTTCACCGATTACGCCGAGATGGCTTGACCAATCAGAATGGAACCTGTTGCATCTTGTAGAGCATGCCCTCGCGGTGATACTGCTGTTAAGACTTTTTGCGATTTATCATTTTTTACCTGTCTTTTTACCAAAAAACCGTGATTTGTAGGTGTGCTTGCCGATTACGTCGAGATGGCTTGATCAATCGGAGTGAAACCTCTTGCATCTTGTCGAATATTTCTTCCAGTTGGTCGCGTAAAAGAAACATTTTGTGATTTGTCATTTTTTACCCGTTTTTTTTTTTAAACAGAAACATTTTATCTTGCTTCTTACTCTGAGACGGATGGATCAATCAAATTGAAACTTCTTGCATCTGGAAGAGCATTTGCCATTTGGTCCCATAACAAAACATTTGTCCTTGTCTTATTTTTTTCCACTTTATATCACTTTTTATCGCAAAAAGCGTACTATTTCACGTATGTTTGCCTGAAACCGATAAAATCGATGAAACCCCTTACATTTTGCTGCCGGAGAGGTTTTCGCAATGATCACAGATGCAAAAATTTATGAATTTCTGTATTGTTTATAACTATTGTTATCGCAAAATTCCTATTATATGATGTAACTCGGTGAGGAATTTACCGGGCGCGATGGAACTTTCCGCATTTAATAATAGATGAATTCGTGATGTTCCTATTTGCAAAAATTTATGGACTTTCATTGTTTAAAATCATTGTTGGTGCAAAATTGCTATGCTCTGGTGTAGCTCGACAAGGAATTTACCAAACGCAATCAATCCTTTCACATGTATGTAGGAGTCTATGTCTATACGAAAAATAAGGCACGGGGATTCGAACTCACGATCCTCGGATCCACAGTCGACCGCTTTACCTACGCGACCAATCCCGTACCCTGTTGTTCGAGGCTTCGTTAAGGAGATATTGACAGAAACCCCCGACCAATCAGAGCGCGAGTATGCCGGTAGCATAGGCTCCACAGACGCTCCCCCGGCATACTCGCGCTCTGATTGGTCGGGAGTTTCTGTTTCTGGAATATCTCCTTAACGAAGCCTCGAGCAACATTTTCGCTAAGGAAAAATTGATTCAACGCCCCCTCCACCGTGGAACAAGCCTTTTCAAGGACCTCCAACGAAAGTCAAATAAAACAGCAAAAGTCGATAATGTAGATTGCTCGGCCGATAATACAGATTGCTCTGCCGATAATGCAGAGTTTTCGGCCGATAATTCAGATTACTTTGCCGATAATGCAGATTGCTCTGTCGATAATATAGATCGGCCGGCCGATAATGCAGATTGCTCTGTCGGTAATATAGATCGGCCGGTCGATAGTGCAGATTGCTCTGTCGGTAAAACAGATTACTCTGCCGATAATGCAGAGTGTTCGGCCGATAATTCAGATTACTCTGCCGATAATGCAGATTGCTCTGTCGATAATATAGATCGGCCGGCCGATAATGCAGATTGCTCTGTCGGTAATATAGATCGGCCGGTCGATAATGCAGATTGCTCTGTCGGTAAAACAGATTACTCTGCCGATAATGCAGAGTGTTCGGCCGATAATGCAGATTGCTCTGTCGGTAATGCAGATTACTCAGTCGGTAATGCAGAGTGTTCGGCCGATAATGCAGATTGCTCTGTCAGTAATGCAGATTACTCAGTCGGTAATGCAGAGTGCTCGGTCGATAATGTAGAGTGCTCGGCCGATAATGCAATTATTTAATACTTTTCACGGCATTTTCCTATACTTGTAAGCAATTATATCCAGAGCTAGTGCGAATTCATATAAATTGACTAAAAAGTATTTCA
>NC_071976.1:5655496-5672938 GCF_026283585.1 Hylaeus volcanicus | reverse complement strand
TTAATACTTTTCACTGCATTTTCCTATACTTGTAAGCAATTATATCCAGAGCTAGTGCGAATTCATATAAATTGACTAAAAAGTATTTCATACTTTTCACTGCATCTTTTTGGAGGTCGGTTAAATTTTTTTTCCAAAAAATTATTTTATACGCTACATATTTACAACATTGATATTGTATTTCTAAACATGTTTCGTAATTTTTAGCTCCGCCTACGGATACAAATTTGCGATGTCCAGCTTCGGAATTTCATTATGATAGTCTATATACCTCTATATGCGTAGCAATTATATATTGATTCGTTTGCGATAAAGGTGAACAAATATTCGTAATTTTTGTTCCAAACAGATTGTCAGAACTTCTATGGCGTGTCTCTCCATGCTGCGAGCCAAAATGTAACCGGACGATGGATAATAGCATTACAAAAATTTTCGACCAGAACGAGAGTACTGTGTCTTGTACATTGTAATATATGATGTTTTAAAAATTCGTTAATGTAAGATTACTAACCACTTTCCGTTGATAAGCTTGGAAAGAACGCAGTAACAAATACAGATCTATATTTAATAACGCATTTCCATAAAAATTGTCTTGTGACTTTCATTGTGAAGTTAAGAATGTTGTTATTAAATGAAGAGTTTGCATTCTTAATTCACCTGTGATAGTAGACAGGATTATTTGAATTCATTCAGCGTCCTTCCATCTCGAGTACTTTAAAACAAGCCATAGCTCATCTATTCCATAGCGATTGGGACATGAGTCTTCTTGCAGGAAACAATCAAGAACATTGTTAGTCTTCGATTATCTTCCTGATAACGGTGTCGAAGCTTGAATCTCAATCTTTGAATTTCATACACTAACTTTTTGCACTGCTTGAATGTTTCCATTATTGTTTGCATGAACGTTACGTAGGATTTCAGTGGGAGCAGTTGCGTTGTTCTCTCTCTATGATTTCTAAAGTATGAAATAGTACAAAGGCCCCATGTCCCTTCGCATAATCGCTGTTACATTTTTTATAGCAACTTAGAACGCATCTTTTAAATTTCCATTGCTATTTGGCGACACGATAATCTAACAAAATCATAGATAATGTCTGTACAAAGATTCTAAACAGTTTATAATGCCAGGGAAAATACATGCAGGTAAGTCTGCAGAACTTTCCAAGTAGTCGAAGTAAATTGATTATGGGACAATAATAAAGTTCAATTATCTTGCATCTCCCGGACGATACGGTATTGTACGTGCGTCTTATTTCTACCTTCGTTTTCCTATGAAATAATCTCTTATCGATTGCATCCAGGTCGACCCACTGTCGAACGAAATTCGCAGTCACGCGATAGCAGTGCAGTTTGCACTCGAGAGTCGAGTGACGCGCATCAGTACGCGATGAAAGTGAGACGATGCATCTTTTCCATTGGGTTGTAACATAAGAAATTTCTGATGAATTGCGAGGCAAGGTTAGAACTTGATTCGATTGCGCAGTCGAGAAAAATAATTTTATTTCCTTTTTCCTTTCCGATCTTCGGAATTTTCTTTTATTAAATTGTGACGAGCGGCACAAAACAAATTTTTGATTTACAGTCTGGTGTCACACACTCGTCACTTTTCAAAATTGTGTAGTTTGCTAAAGGGCCCTCCCAAATGGAGCTATATTGCAAATAAAAATACACTCTGCTCTGTGAGGCAAGATTTTCTTCTCATGCCCTGATAGCGAACGCGTTAAGGGGGGAATTGCTTCTTTTTGAGACAAAAAGTCGATTTTTTGTTTACAGAATCTTATGGTACGATCCTTGAATAACAATTGTGCAAAATTTCAATTCAAATATCGTGAAATTGCCAAAATTATAGAATATAGGTCTGTCTTCATTCTATAATAAAAAGTATTTTATATTTTCGAAGATGGCTGACACGATTTCAGAAAAATGACTGGACCGATCGACTTCAAATTTGGACTGTATATTCGAAAACGGACCCTCTATCGTCTAACGAACGTGAAATGATAACTTGCATAGTTTTTCAATTAGTATTAAAAATTCGGGACATTTGTCCCGACAATAGAAATTTTTCGATTTGAACAGCCGCCATTTCTAGAAAAAAATTCTTTCTGAATTTCTTTCTTGTAAGACGATAACAATATTCTCATAGAATAAAACGGCGGTTGAATTTTTTATTTCAGTTTATTCAAACCGCTGTAATCAAGTCAACCAGTGAACAATGATTATTCTACAGCGGTACAGTCGATGGATTGTAACATTTATGATATTGACTAAATCTTTCCATAAAAATTTGTACATCATACCGAAGTAGTAATAAAAGCGCGTCCAAAATTTCAAATTAAAATCTTGCATTCTTTCCTCAATAAAAAATGATGAAGAAACTCCAAAGCAATTCCACCCTTAAAGGGTAACACCACTGTTTCAGAAAATCGATTTTTTGTTTATTGGCTTAAAAATGCTTTGAACCTTCTAGAATATGAAGCAAAAAGTTTATTGGCTAAAAGAATTTTTTTCATTGAAATTTCGAATGTTTTTATAGTGCTTACAGACCTACTTTATATTCGCCCATAAGTATTGCACTTTTCTGATACATACTTTTTCTTACAAAAATCACTTTTTGCCTTATTATCTTATTTTTCCATTACTTATCTTACGCCTCAGGGCTTTTGACACTTTTATATTAGCCGTACCTTGAAAATGTGGGGCTAAACACAAACGAAGGTTAGTGTCGCGTCGGTAATCTCAGAGTGTTTCTAAGTTACAATGAGCGACGCAGGAGTGTACCGGGGCAGGAAAGGTACGAAAAAATCGTAACCAACGCGGCGTCATGATTCTACGAATCATTAAACTTTGGAGATGGATAGTGGCGTTTAATCCTATAATTTTTGTCTCGAAGCCGATGCTAAGCGGATCAACCACGCCGAACTGTCTTTAACAGATGCAGCAAAAGAGGCACGTTCTCGTATAAAATTTTCAAAGACAGAGAACGAAGAAGAATATTTGAACTTGGAAAGGCAGCTTTATGGTCCTGGGATAGCAGATTAACGGTAAGAACTTTTAAACAGTTAAACATTTCATTTTTTAATGTCTATGACACATTTCAAAACTTTAAACGTGTTTTTCTCCAAACACAGCATAGCTTCAAAAATTTTCATTCCTTTGATTCCAATCTTTTACAATATCCTTAAAGGAACATTCTGAAGAGAAATAAGTAGAGGTTTTTCGATATGTTAATTTAAACAAAATTTATTAACAAATGATTGCCTCCTTTTTCGACGAAAATTTAATGTTTTCATTCAAATACTCACCAACAACACAAATTTCAATATTTTTAAAATCCCCTACGTATTTCTCTACCAATGAACATGTAGACTAAGTGATTTTTTAATTTTTTTTTCCAGATGTGAATTTGTACCAGCTATACTACGTGCCGTAGGGTACCTCAAATTCACTAAACCTCGCGAGAATGACTCGGATTTCGCCATTTTTTAGTATTTGTCGATTATAACTTTTTGTTTAATACTTAAATATATGCTTTACCACTTCCTCGAACTTTACTAGTCTACTACCATTTCTTCCATCCAAACAAAATTCACAAAAAAGCGCTCTTTTTAGGCTGTTACAGTGGTGTTACCCCTTAACCCTTTGACTGTGAAGGGCGTATATAATGGCCTTCGATAAATGGTCTCGGGAAAATGTTTGTATCCGTAAAATCAATTTTTAAAAAATATCAGCATATAGGGGATGACGAGACGACACTTTTTTATATTTACAGTTTATTCATGAGATGCTTTGTTTTGAAAATAGAAATTGAAAAGCTACAAGTTCATTGCAAAAATTAAATTTCAGGAAAAAGGTCTTCTAAGTTTTCAATTTTTATCTGTGAAACTAAACGCCGTATGATTGAACTGTAAATATAAAAAAGTTTCGATTTGTCATGTTCTATAAGGTGATATTTTTTTTAAATTCACACTTCTACGCCTCTTAGAATTTCCAACAAAAATCGTCCCACAGTCAAAGGTTTAAACGGATTGTCGTTTACGTTTACGCGAAGCACGCATAAAAATTGCAGTTCCCGATGGGTTTGAAAATAGCGATGCAGCTACGATCAGCGTTTTACATGCTACAACCCAATACCTCTCGACATTAATTCATCCCGGTATCATTGGAACAATTTACTCTGCGCGTATAGGTCGACAAAGCCATCAAACTCAGAGACCCATTCGTGTTCAACGAGTGGGTTTTTTCAGTAGGTGGCGTTTGGCCAAAGCAACGCACTCGCGTACTGGACAAGATCATGTTGGTATATCTCGGTGTGAACATGTTTATGGAATATTGGGACCTGATCGATGTACTGCACGACCTCGATGGAATAGTGGCAAACATCCTTCGAACAATGGTAAACACGGCGATTTGCATCGGTCTTATTCAGATATCCAAACATAGAAAGCAATTGGAAGAGCTGATCGTGGCGGTGAGGAGAGATATCACCGATGGCGCGTCGTTCGAGAACGACGAGGAGAAGCAGTTGTACCTCAACTACAACACGATCTCCTATAACTTCGGCAAATGCACCACGATAATCGCGACCGGCATTACTGTCCTGCTCTGGTCTCAACCTTTGATAGAACATCTCGCTTCTTCTAATAAAGGTATTTTTTAATTGTTCATGAATGCATTAGGTTGACGCATAATTATCTAACGTTCTGTAAAGACGTCCAAAACAGTCCAAAAACTGAACACGTAAATACAT
Source organism: Hylaeus volcanicus (assembly GCF_026283585.1). Lineage (NCBI taxonomy): Eukaryota > Metazoa > Arthropoda > Insecta > Hymenoptera > Colletidae > Hylaeus > Hylaeus volcanicus. Next base: position 5,668,188 of record NC_071976.1, on the reverse strand, counting down.
TTAGAACGTGTTAGAATGATTGTTCTCAAGTATATATTCCCATCAATTTTAATACACGTGAAAAGCTATTTTGTGATAAATTTATTTTGATCGAAGTGGAGTGATCATATTATTTTCGTTTAAGTATTCAAAGAATTAAGTAAAGAAGTATTCAATAGAATTAAAAAAATTTCTTGTATTTAGGATATTGTACTTAGAATATTGTAAAAATTAAGAAAGCTTTACATAAATTCTTCTCTGTAAAGAAACTAATGTGGTTCCTCCTCTTAAAGCACAAAGTGGCATTTCCACAATTATTTGTTGTGTGAAATAAACATTCTTCTTTTCTTTCGTCAATATAATAATAGCCCTTTAAGTACACAGTACATGTTCGTATTTTCTCACAGATAACAATACTGCTTCCTACGAACTCCCTCTTCAGGTTCACGTCTTCTTCGACTACCACACAGTTGAACTCTATACACTGCTGTACGCGTTCCAAATGCCTAGCATGTATATACCAATGTACCATGTAGCGGAAGTTAGTTTTATAGTTAATATGGTGCTACACCTCTGCGGCAAATTATCGATACTATCCTACCGTATTCGAAATATCGATGTGAGATCATCGGAATCGTTTCAAGTTGACTTGAAACGGATGGTGGCCATGCATTTGGAGCTGATAAAGTAAGCATACGTATATCTTTGTAAATTTTGTTCTTAGTCGCGATTATATTTCTGTCGAACGCGTCATAAATTTCAAAATCCAAAGCAAAATTCAAATTCCATCAGAACATCTTACAAATCGTATAACGTATATCACAGCTTCAACATTTCTGTTGTTACAGGAGTTAGGAAAGAATTTGTTAAGAAAAACTGCTTTACAGGTTGTCGAAAACGTTAAACGACTGTTTTGATATCATCCTTTTGATAGAACTCATGAGCTGCGGTTCGAGACTGGGCTTAGCATTGTACATTGTACTGATCGTACGTAAATGAATTTCTTCAGCATAAAGAACGATAAAAATATTGTGTCGTACGACTGTGTTTATTATACCTAACTCTCTAGAGAATTTTCTATCTTAGTTTCTTCACTTCATCGTAATTTTAAGATACAATTCGAACTATTCAAACATGTAATTCCATTTGAATTCATTTCTACAGAGATCCCTTTCACTCGTTAACACTTTTTCAGAAAATCGCCGATCCGTTGATTGTGGCCAATTTCCTTCTCTATTCCATCAATGTTGGTGCCTTTCTATACATATTCTCCTATGTAGGCGAACAAGTAATGTACGAGGTACGTATGATCATAAACGACGTCATTCACATTTTGTTAAATTCTTTCGTATAATAATTAATTTGTATATTTTCACGTAACTCTCTAACTAAAGTGTTTTACAAAAGAGGCTTTAAGAGTTTGGTTTCTAATAAAGTACAAATGATTAAATTTTAAATGATAGGGCACATAATTACAATTAATCGTGAACAGTCCTAAAGCCTTGTTTGGAAAATATATAATAAGAAGATATTCCATCTTTATCGTGTCGACAACCATATTTGTTCATCTGTCAATTATTTTGTCAATTATGGCACAAGATATGAACACAGTATTAACAGAATGTTAATTTAGTCCCGGATGATAGGCGAGGCATTTTATAGTATCAACTGGCATCGGGTGGCAAGCAACGATAGAAAATCATTGTTGATATGTATAACGAACGGACAAAGAATAATGTATGTCACCGCTGGAACATTTTATATTTTCTCACGATCCGGATTCACCGAGGTAAATACAAATATTTTCTTTTATCAATTCAGATCAATGCAAACGATAGATTTGTTCATTTTAATTAATAAATTTCGTTGCCAAAATTTCATGTTTTCCTGTTTGTTATACTATGATACGAAGTATTTCAATTTTATGTATAAATGAAAATGTCTATAACATACATTAAGAAATTTGAGGGTTTCCCAGCTTCATTCTTCGTGATTGATAATAATTGTTTTTTCTAAGATATATTCAAATGTAGATTCAAATAAGACAAATGTAATTTGTATAACGTAGTCAAAATGACACCAAATATTAATTCAAACAACGTAGAAAATTAAATAATGTAGGTCGCAATTAATTACTGACTCGTTCGCGACAGACATAAGGAAATATTGTTAATCCCTTCTTTTCGAAACAGATCGTGAAAACGTCCATGGCGTGTCTCTCTCTACTGCAAGCCAAAATGTAATTGTAGAATAGATAAACGAAAATGTAACAAAACGAAAAATGCAATTACATGTGTACTGACATGGGAATATGATTTGTCTCGTATATAATATTATAACACATGATGTACTATATTAATTACATTAAAAAAAAAAAACATTTTGTGACAACTAATCCATTTTGTTTATATTCGTTCGTGGGTGTTATATAATGAAAGAGGTAAGAATGTCCACAACTTTTTTTTTTATCCAGTTCAATCTACAAACTTTTAGTTACGGAAACATTTTAAAGAAACAAGTACCTCTTCTTGTCGTCCTTTCATCTGCAGGACCAATTCGGACCGATTATAGTTCGAAGTCCGTGCAGCATTCTACAGTTAAGTGCACTTCAAATGAATCTTTTGTACTATGTATATATTCGCTGCACGGTGTCTAAACAAAGTAAGTTTTCAATCACTGCTATTCCTTACTTCCGTCTTTGGAATTCGTAACGTTCGTAATCCCGAAAACGCACAACGTTCACTACCATATTTTCTACGAAACTGCCAGTGAAAAACTAAAGCCTGTCTTCTGAATTTCTCTTCTTTCTATACCGCAGCGTCAATCTCACAGAAGTACTCAGTTTCTTAAGAGTGATTTTTACTTAATTACAGTTTCAAGTTTGTTGAAATGACAGGGAAATCACGTAGGTCGATAAAAGGACAGACCTATCCGGTAGAAATAATGCAACAATGTACGGAGTGGTTACAGATAATCGCAGCACTGCGTGCAGAAGAAATTCTAATTGTTAGTTGTATGAAGTTTGAACTTAAACGTAGGATGACCAGTGGGGAAAATTGGTCTTGGAAAAATATAGGAGGACGTTAAATTACCCTACCAACAAAAAGAAGATAATACTTCACAATGTGTTTGACCTGTGCATCGTTTTGTATACAAAATTAATGTTCATCGATTGAGAAGTTTGAGGTTGAAGCCAAGTTCGCTGTCAGGAGATCACAGTTTTAAATCGAAAGTCGACTATCGCAGGACAGAGCACGATGACAGTAAGACGGTGACCTTTTTTCAAATGGGTTATAACTGATCAAATTTCTGACAAACTGAGAAAAATGTTGGAGCTAGAAATTGGTTCCAATGTTTAACAAATAGTAAGATGATGAAGTAAAATATAAAAACGATGTATTCTTGTTTTGATTGGTCTGTCGAATATTTATAGACGAATAGTTCAAGCTGATTTGTTTGGTTATTGCTTTGTAAATGAGACCGTTCTCTTTCTTATAATGTGGTAACATTGAGATTATTATAGAATTTAACAGGTAGATACTGTAAAGGGGTTTCCAAAAATCATCCAAATGGTAGAGTACATATCTAATTGTTTATTTTAAATGGAAATACACATGATTACTAGACAAGCGTATTTTATTACTATAATACAAAATCCAGAAGCCTGAAGAATCACGGAAAAGCCCTTCATAATAGAGCACTCGAATTGTCAAGCATTTTCAATGCATAATTTCATTAACAGAACTACTAATTATTATCACCTTTATTCATTAATTTTTGAAACTGGTCTACTTTACAAGACATAAAAAAAACAAATCAGATTGAATATGTGGTCAATAAATATTCTCTACGCTTCAATAACAACCTACTAATCTCACTATTCTTTTTGTTTACGGTTCACGCGAGTAGCGTTGCATATGTTACAACCCAGTGGTAATTATTCTTTTCCATATCGTTTGCATAATTATGCCGTACACATTGCAGGTCGGCAATGCCAAGAAAATCATAGACCCTCTGATATGGAACGAACGTATTTTTTCGTTAATCGGGATTTGGCCACAGTACCACGACCATATGATGTTCAGGATTTCAGTGGTTTATTATGGTTTATACTTGATATTTGAGTATTGGGATTTCGTGGACAGTATGGGGAATCTCGAAATGGCGGTGATGAACGTGCTGGAAACAATTGTGGCGACAACGATGTATATGGAGATGTTTTTGATCGCCAGACGTAGGATGCAATTAAATGGGGTGATTGATGGCATCAGAAGAGACATCGCGGACGAAACGTGTTTCGAGAACGAAGAGGAGAAACGATTGTACTTTAACTATAACATCTTGTCACGTCGTATTAACAAATATTCGGTGATACTCACGATCTTCAACATCTTCGTGATGTATTTGCGCCCTGCAATACATTTGGCCACTTCGTTTCATCGAGGTGATCATGATCAATGCCCACAAAACATTTTCACAGGCAACGTATATGCGATGTGCAGTGTTTCGTTTTAGGTGGAATGGTTTAGTATTTCACGAGAAGATGGAGTTATCAAAAAAATGTTTTTACAAAAGTTAACTGGTACAGTGGGGGAAACTTTGTAGAGTGAATAATTTTGTATCATGTAAAGTGGTGCGGGAAGATTTGAAGAATGAATTAGTTTTTTAAAATCATTCCTTAGAGATTTTTATCCATAAAAGGGTAGCGTTTGTTTAGCTGAATCGACCTAAGATACGAGGTCATTTATAGGGATATGAAGTCTTTTTCAAAAATAATAAAAAATGCTTTACGATATTTGGAAAAATCTATTTATTTCGCGGATTGATAGATTGGTTTAATCAAATGACTATCGTGTTATGGAAAGAAATATATGAAATTCCATTTTAAAATATCTTCACAGATAACAGCACTATTACGTATCAGCTGCCATTTCGAGTTCATCTCATCTTTGACTACAAAACACCTCGACTCTATGCTCTGATGTATTTGTACCAATTTCCTCTCACTTACATTCCAATGTACCATATCGCGGGAATTGGTTTTATTGTTAACACTGTGCTGCACCTCTGCGCCAAATTGTCGATATTATCTTATCGTATTAGAAATATTCAACCGAAACCATCGGAACGATTCAAGGATAATATCAGACGAGCAGTGGTCATGCATTTGGAGTTGACAAGGTATGTATGTTTTTTTTCTCGTCGATTATGGTTCTTTCTTGAATGCTAATTAATGTAGAATATAATTCGATTAGAGAATGACTTCTAGCAAAGAATATCTTTTGGACTTGGAAATTCATTTAATCAGTAACTCGCATCATAGATATTATTAAGTTTATATTTTTTTATGTTAGAAATAATTTTTAGTATTTCATTGAACGAATTTTAATTAGATTAAATTTCTTTGTAGGTTGTCGAAAACATTAAATGACAGTTTTCGTGCGATCCTTCTGATAGAACTTATCAGCCGTGGCTTCAGATTGGGGCTAGTTTTGTACGTCGTACTGATTGTACGTAAATTACTCTTTTCAATAAGTAGTATATTAGAAAACCTTTGTCGCACAATTGTAGTTATAACCATAATTCGTAATATTATTTTAATCGTACTTTATACAGATTTCCATATGACGAATATTATATAATTATGACGAATATATTGTATTGTTATCCTTATATTATTATCATTATTCTCATAGATTCTTTTTACGTCCCTTGAAACATTACCATTTTTTAGACCGAATAATTGCCCTGCATACGTCATACACCATAACGTATATTATTGCCCTATCTTTTCATCTATCCCAATCTTATAATGCAAGGTATCATTTTTGTATAAAATTAGTAATAAACAAATTTTTTATTAATACTGTTTATTACACTTTTCAGAAATTACCTACGGACCCAGCGATGGCATATAATTTCCTGTTATACGCTCTAATCGTAATTGCCTTCTTATACTTGTATTCGTACATAGGCGAACAACTAATATACGAGGTGAGTACACTGTATCCCAAAGATGGAAAACGTTTTGCAATTAGAAAGCCGCATATTACTTCATGAATTTCTCATAAATTCTTACTCAAGTCACAGTATAAATACTATATGTTTCAACTGTACAAAAGTACATACGACAAATGTACAGTCGTTAATCAAACTACAATGGAATCTCGATAATTACAACCTCGATTAGTGCTACGTATAAAACGTTAATTAAGCGATATGCTTTAGTCGCAGAGGGTCGGTGACGCGTTCTACGATATCAGTTGGCCAGAGGTGACAAGTCCTGATAAGAAAATATTACTGATCTGTTTAACGAACGGACAACGAACGATGTACATTATGGCTGGGAAATTTTACACCTTCTCGTTGTTTGGTTTTACTGGTGTAAGTACAGTTACTTCCTTTTATCTGTTTCGATATTGAAATGATAACAACGCTTGCCGCGAGAGTCTGACTTTCTTATCATCCTGAATCGTTTAGGATTCATTTTATATATCACATTTTGTATGTAAATTTTTTTAGCCCATACTTTAGCTCGTTTTCCATGATGCCGCAATGAAAACATTGGCCGCTGGATGACTTGATTTCTACCGTTCAAATGGACTGAAGTAAATAAATCAATTGGCGTTTTATCCAAAACTCGTTCGTTAATAAAAATATGTTTTTTGATATTGTTTTTCGCAGTAGGATAACGACATTCATATTGAATAAAACGCCAATTGATTTATTTATTTCAGTCCATTTGAACGGTAGAAATCAATTCAACCAACGGCCAATGTTTCCATTCCGGCGTCGTGGACAACAGGATGTAACATTTATATTTTTCGTCAAAATTAATTATCAAGTCAAAATGAATTATCGATTTATTTCTAATGTACCTAATAAAACATTTATGATTGTTTCTGTCCCACATAGATTATGAATACATCCTTGGCTAGTTTCTCCATGCTCCGAACTAGGGTGTAAGCGTACAATAGGAAGTGTACCTTACGATTCGAAAAATTTTCGATTGACACGGTGATCCATACACCGTGTTTTGTAGATTGTTATAGATAAGCAATGTGGATTTCCGTATGCCCAGCCATGACATAATTTTCGTCGATACGTTAAAATGTAAATTCCTATTGTAGTAACTCCTGCTCAAGGTAATAAGAAATGTTTTGTGGTTTCATTGTGATAAAATAATAGCGGTGAAAATATATATTTCATGTTTTTAACGTTAAACAACTAGCGTTTCAATGTACACATAATTCTACCACCGTCAATTTTCGAAAAGAATTTATGTTTTATCATTATACCACGACAAAATTAAAGAATAGATTACGTAAATGTAACGATGTGATAAATAATGCGATTTCATGAAACTTCGATGGGCATGGGAGTATGTTGTTTCACGTACTTAGTTATGTATCGTGTACTATATTAATTATGCTTTTAAAAGAACATTTTGTAAAATGTATTTTATTCTAATGTATTTTATTCATTTTTGCTTGTGCGCGTTGTTTAATGAAAAAGGCAAGAATATCCTCGCTTTTGCGAAAAATTTTTAAAGAAGGAAGTACCTCTTTTTGTCACCCTTCCATCCACAGGACCACTTTGGAACGACTATAGTTCAAAGTCAGTGCAATATTCCACAGTTAAATGCACCGTTTGTCCTCAAATGAATCTCTTGAAATATTAGTACATATATTCTATGTATCGTATCTCAATACAACGTAAGTTTTCAATCACTGCTATTCCTTACTTCCGTCTTTGGAATTCGTAACGTTCGTAATCCCGAAAACGCACAATGTTCACTACCATATTTTCTACGAAACTGCCAGTGAAAAACTAAAGCCTGTCTTCTGAATTTCTCTTCTTCCTATAACGCAGCGTCAATCTCACAGAAGTACTCAGTTTCTTAAGAGTGATTTTTATTGAATTACAGTTTGAAGTTTGTTGAAATGACAGGGAAATCACTTAGGTCGATAAAAGGACAGACCCATCCGGGAGAAATAATGCAACAATGTATGGAGTGGTTACAGATAATCGCAGCACTGCGTGAAGAAGAAATTCTTATTGTTAGGTGTATCAAGTTTGAGCTTAAACGTAGGATGATCAGTAGGGAAAATTGGTCATGGAAAAATATAGGAGGACGTTAAATTACCCTACCAACGAAAAGAAGATAATACTTCACAATGTGTTTGACCTGTGCATCGTTTTGTATACAAAATTGATGTTCATCGATTGAGAAGTTTGAGGTTGAAGCCAAGTTCGCTGTCAGGAGATCACAGTTTTAAATCGAAAGTCGACTATCGCAGGACAGAGCACGATGACAGTAAGACGGTGACCTTTTTTCAAATGGGTTGTAACTGATCAAATTTCTGACAAACTGAGAAAAATGTTGGAGCTAGAAATTGGTTCCAATGTTTAACAAACAGTGAGATGATGAAGTAAAATATAAAAACGATGTATGCTTGTTTTGATTGGTCTGTCGAATATTTATAGACGAATAGTTCAAGCTGATTTGTTTGGCTATTGCTTTGTAAATGAGACCGTTCTCTTTTTTATAATATGGTAACATTGAGGTTATTATAGAATTTAACAGGTAGATACTGTAAAGGGGTTTCCAAAAGCTCCTCCATCCAAATGGTAGAGAATATATCTAATTGTTTATTTTAAATGGAAATACACATGATTACTAGACAAGCGTATTTTATTACTATAATACAAAATCCAGAAGCCTGAAGAATCACGGAAAAGCCCTTCGTAATAGAGCACTCGAATTGTCAAGCATTTTCAATGGATAATTTCATTAACAGAACTACTAATTATTATCACCTTTATTCATTAATTTTTGAAACTGGTCTACTTTACAAGACATAAAAAAAACAAATCAGATTGAATATGTGGTCAATAAATATTCTCTACGCTTCAATAACAACCTACTAATCTCACTATTCATGTTGTTTTTCGGTTCATGCGAGTAGCGTTGCATATGTTACAACCCAGTGGTAATTATTCTTTTCCATATCGTTTGCATAATTATGCCGTACACATTGCAGGTCGGCAATGCCAAGAAAATCATAGATCCTCTGATACGGAACGAACGTGTTCTTTCGATAATCGGAGTTTGGCCACAGTATCAGGATCACGTGATGTTTTGTATCTCGGTGGTTTATTATACTTCGTTCTTAATCTTGGGTTATTGGGATCTCTTGGACAGCCTGGGGAATCTTGACATGGCGATGGTGAATGTTCTAGCGACCATTTCGGCGTCTAAGATGTATGTAGATCTGTTTTTGATCATCAGACGTAGGAAGCCATTAAAGGAGGTGGTTGTTGGCATGAGAAGAAACATCGCGAACGAAACGTGTTTCGAGAACGAAGAGGAGAGACAATTGTACTTCAACTATAACAGTTTGTCACGTCGTATTAACAAATATTCGGTGATACTCACGATCTTCAACATCTTCGTGATGTATCTGCTCCCTGCAATACATTTTGTCGCCTCGTGTTAGGGAGGTATTCTTTGATCAATTCCCACAAAAGATTTGCACATGCAACATATATGGGATGTGCAGAGTGTTTCGTTTTAAGTGGAATGGTTAAGTATCTCACGAGGAGATAAAGTTATCGAAAAAAAAATTGTTTTTACAAAAGTTAACTGGTTGAGTATCTATTTTTGAATGTATATGTGTATCTATTTTTGAATGTAATTGTATACATTTTAGAATGTATCTATTTTTTTAATTGATACCTTGTAGATTTTAATCTATAAAAGGGTAGCATTTTTTTAGCTAAATTCATCGACAAGATACGAGGTTATTTATGGGAATATAAAGTCTTTTTCAAGGAGGATGAAACAAACACTGTAACATTTTTAAAACTCGATTCATTTCGTAGGTCGATGGATTTTTTAAACAAACGCCATCGTGTTATGGATAAAAATATGAGGTTACATTTATTGAAATGTTTGCAGATAACAGTACCATTGCCTATCAGCTGCCTTTTCGAGTTCATCTCATCTTTGATTACAATACACCTCGGCTCTATGTTCTGATGTACATATATGAACTTCCTGTCATGTATGTACCAATGTATCATATAGCGGAACTTGGTTTGATTGTTAGCACTGTGTTACATCTCTGCGCCAAATTGTCGATATTGTCTTATCGTATTAGAAATATTCAACCGAAACCATCGGAACGATTCAAAGATAACATCAGACGAGCAGTGATCATGCATTTGGAGCTAACAAGTGGACTTGTGTAACGTGTGGACTTTTTCATAGTTTATGATTGGTTTTTTTATTTCTAGTTAATGCAGGATATAATCTGGTTTCAGAATGATTTCTAGCAACAAATGTCCTTTTAACTTGCAAATTTATTTAATCAGTAGCTCGCACCATACGTATTGTTAAGGTTATATTTTTTTTACGTTAGAAATAATTTTTAGTATTTCATTGAGCGATGCATAAAGTATATATTTTAATGTAGTATATAGATTTGTTCTAACGAATACTTCTGTTTATTGTATGTGTGTTTGAATTTATTATTCTATCCGCTCAAACGTTGTATGTTCATTTCAAAGAACACAATATTCCTACAGAAAACATCTGCACTAATAATAAATATTTTAATGCAAATTATTTGCATGAATCCAGTCTGATTAGACATTGTGGACCACAATTGGAAAATTGTGATGGCAAGTGGTTCAAGGTAATATCTCTCAGTTTGAGAAAATTTTAATTAGATAAATCTCTTTGCAGGTTGTCGAAAACATTAAACGACAGTTATCATACGATCCTCCTGACAGAACTCATCATCAGTGGCTTCAGAGTGGGGCTGGTTTTGTACGTTGTACTGATCGTACGTAAATTACTCCTTTTACTAGGTACTACGTTAGAAATGCTTTATCGCAGAAGTATAGCTAATTGTAAGACCATAAACCTTAATACTATTATTAACTGACTTCGAAAAGCAGGAGGTTACTCAATTGGACATGTATATATATATTTTTTTCATTATACATTAGATTACCATATGCCGAAAATTCTATAAAGTAAACGTTTCTGGAAATTCACATTTTCATACTTAAAATTCTCTATATCAGTACAGTACAGAACAGAACAGTATTTAATTTAAAAATAGCTTATGTATATTGCTCTATCTTTTCATGGCGTTTAATGTACTGATGAAATATGCCGATTCTTATAAAGTCAGTAAAAAAAGAATTTTTCATTAACACTGTTTATCACACTTTTCAGAAATTGTCTAGCGAGCCAGCGATGGCATACAATTTCCTGTTTCTCGCTACTGTTTTGACTGTCTATTTATACTTGTACTCTTACATTGGCGAACAGCTAATATACGAGGTGAGTAATATACGATAATTCGAGCAAATACTTATCTTCGATATTAATGTTGTTTGCTATATATAAAACGTTAATTGAACGATATGCTTTAGTCGCAGAGGGTCGGTGACGCGTTCTACGATATCAACTGGCCAGAGGTGACAAGCCGCGATAGAAAAATCTTATTGATCTGTATAACGAACGGACAACAAGCGATGTACGTCACAGCTGGGAAATTTTACATCTTCTCGTTGTCCGGTTTCACTGGAGTAAGTACAATTGCTCCCTTTTATTTGCTTGCAAGGGAACATATTCAATTTGTCGAACGTCGATTTTGTTAAAAGTTATGTGGTAGGTAGTTCTCAAAAAAATATCTGACACGTAAAAACTTTCGATGGAATATCGATAAGATTTAATTGTGTGTTTAGTATTCAAGAACCATGAAACACAAAAAAGGAACTATTAAATATCGTTTATCTTTAATTGCAAGGTTAACGTTTGCATTGTGCATCACGATCATTACCTACCGAAATTATTTTTTTTTTACTTACGTTTAAAAACATTTACAGACTTCATTAAAAAACTGGAATAGTAGAAATTAAGTTAACTCTCGTGTAAATCATAGTCAACAAAAATAAAAGAAAAAAGAACGGTCAACATATAATACAATTAACAATATCACTACGAATGTCAAAATTAATTACCGATTTATTTCTAATGTACCTAATAAAATATTTACGACTGTTTCTGTCCCACGTAGATTATGAATACATCCTTGACTATTTTCTCCATGCTACGAGCTGGGATGTAAGCGTACGATAGAAAGTGTGCATTGCGATTAGAAAGATTTTCAACCAACACGGTGGTACACTGTGTTTTGCACATTGTTTTATTTCCCACTGCAATATTTATTTCTCGCTGTCTAACCATGACCTGATTACCGTCGACACGTGAAAATGTAAACTTCTATTCTATCGATCAAGGTAGTAAGAGCGTTTCGTGGTTTCATAGTGGCTAAATATTAGCAAATAGAAACAATATATTTTCCATTACAGTTAACCTGTGTAATGTTGAATGACCTTCAACTATAGGTATTCGTCTTGAAATGCTCTAGCAGAATGTGTACAAGTTTCTAATTATAGGCTTTCTGATTATATTTAACCGCGTACTAAAAGTTGAATTATTAGAAAAATAACGAAACAGAAATTACACAAAAAATTTTAAACGCGACTCTTCGTTACTTTTCCTCTCCTTGTCGCGAGACTTTATATTAGACTCTTCGTCGCGTTTAAATACGTCGTTGTGAGATTTAATATTGAAACTCTAGGAAATATGAGTTTTTCCATTACTAGGTGAACAGTATGCAGACGTGTCGCGC
>NC_071976.1:5641251-5645496 GCF_026283585.1 Hylaeus volcanicus | reverse complement strand
TCTAACGATACCAAAAAGGACACGTTTCCAAAGTTAGACTATTTTATGTAATGCGTAGAATGCAGAAGGTTAACTTGTTAGAACAAACAAAAGTATTTTATAATATTATGATATACATACACAAAGCTTAGTTTATGATATTTATAAATGACCTCACTGCAAACATAAGGTATAAAGGATGTTTGCAGTGGTGTCGCTAACAAAATTTGCTAGACCTACGATGTCCCCTCACACGGGACATCCGAGTGCAAAGAAGACGCGTAGGATCCCTGAAGAGTGGAAACAGTAAGGTTTAATCGCTCCCTAAATCCCATCACCCTTACAATTTAATTATACCGACTGTAACACGCAACGAACAGTTACCAAAACATCGACCCACGATGGTTAAACATTAATAATCCAACGAACCGTACCTGTATCTCATAAGGAGGCGGCGGCGGTGGGGGCGGCAGCCTGCGGTGCTTGAGCTGCGGCAGGGACTGTAACTTGATGCTGGAAGGCGAGTCGAAGCACTTCAAGATGTTCTCGTCGCTTCTGGTCCTCGAGAACGCGTGAAGTGTGTGAGGATGAGCCGGTGCCGGTGGTTCTCGTCGGAGGCTTTGACTCCCTGCCGACGAGCAAGTGGCTCCGCTGTACAGCGAGCTGGTGCTAGCAGCGTAGTGGCTGCTCAGATTGCTGTGCGGCAGGTAATTAGTAGAGCTTGTATCGCTGCTACTAAGGTTTTGATTAGACGCGTATTTCGAAGGGGAGGAGTAGGAGGAGCCGGGTAGGTACGGCGTGCTGCGATACATCACCAACGACTTGTTGTTGAAGGAAGGATAAGGTGGTGGAGGGTAGGCGGCCATCGCAGCCAGAAGAGAGCCTTGCTTCGCGTCTATGTACTCTTGCTTGGACACAGCGGGGTCCTTCAGAGGGAACATGACGTAGTCGACGTCGGAATAGAGCTGTTGTTTATACTGTTCGATCTGGGACCTGGCGACTTGGCTGGTGTAAACGGTGGCCAAGCTGGGCGGCGGCGGTGGTGGTTGTCTGGGGTGAACCATCGGCGGCGGCGGGGGTGGCGGGGGCGGCGGTGGTGTCAAGTAAGGCAACAGAACAGGACCGCCTCGCGAGGCGTGCACGTCCAAGTAATTATTCGGTCCCACGACGAGGGCCGCGACAGGAGCGTGAACAGGCGTGGGTTTCATTTTGTCACCGGGATAAGTGGGCGGTTGGATCCTGGGTGGTGGTTTCGGCGCGATCAAGGCGACGTCGTTGATCTGGCTGGCGATGGTCTTGGACGACGTGAGACCGATGTTCGCCTTGCTGTTAGCCAGGCCGGTTTGGATCTTCGTAGACGTGACCCTTGAGACGATCTCTTCGCTGTTGGTTGGATAGAGAGTGGAGATCGCCTCTTGGCGCGTGACCTCCGAGACCTCGGGGTACGGCGGCGGTGGCGGCGGTTCCCTGGGGGTTACAGCGTCGTTTCTAGGAGGCGTGGGCGGTGGTATCTGGATTCTTTCTCGTGGCGACGTGTAAGGCGGCGGCGGCGGCGGTGGATCGGTCCTCCTGGGCGGCAGGGGTACGAATTCGCCGCGAGTCGCGTTGTACGGCGGTGGAGGCGGTGGCTCTCGTTCTATATCCGGTATCTTGGACCGCGACGAGTTGATTGTCGCGTAATCCATGCTGGATGGATAGGGAGGCGGCGGAGGAAGCTGCCTGTCGCTGTCCGTTCGCGGCGGCGGCGGTGGCGGAGGCATGGTGACGTAGTCGCAGTCGGAGTCCATGGAGTTGCTGATGGTCTTCCGGGGTGGATAACGTCCCACGATCAGATCCGACAGTTCGTCGGCTGACAACAGCGGTCCCACGCTGGAAGGATCGCTACCGTCGCCTCTGAAGCTACCTGCACTTAGTATGCTGTTGCTGCGCGACCTGGGATCGTCGAGCTGCTGGTCCAGGGCGACCGCCGTCATCGTGGACACCACGTTCGCGACATCGTCGTCACCTTTGCAAATGCTGTATATGGGCTCCTGCTCCTCCGTGCTGACATCTTCCGTGTAAACGTCGCTCGTTTCGGATCGAAGCCCGCTGTGGATGGTGTAGAAGCCTGATGTCACCGATGCCTCGTCGGTCGTCGACTGCACGGAGCTCAAGGCGCACACGTCGCTCGCCGTTGACGATTCGTTCGCGTCTCCGGTCGGTGAGTACAGGTCACCTATTCGTTCGTCTTGCATTTCGCTGCTTCTTAGAGTGTACACACCGCTGGTCTCGCTCGCAATATCTGTACCTGCAAACGACATTTTTTAGTACATTTTATTTCTGGTGGGAATGGTTGTTGGTTTGCTTGTTTGTTGAGATATACGATTTCAGAATTTATTTCACGTACGATGAAATATTAGCGGGCTTAAATGCATACAGTGGAAAGCTTTGAAATGTTAACTTTAATCAATTATTGATCGATTTATGTACTTGAAACTTCAAGTTACTTTCAAAGTT
The DNA here is from genome assembly GCF_026283585.1 of Hylaeus volcanicus. Lineage (NCBI taxonomy): Eukaryota > Metazoa > Arthropoda > Insecta > Hymenoptera > Colletidae > Hylaeus > Hylaeus volcanicus. Next base: position 5,643,021 of record NC_071976.1, on the reverse strand, counting down.
ACTCAATTAGTAATTATTGTAATAGAGAATTAATTTTATTGATATAATAGATCATAGTCGATCTCGGTAATTTAGGTGTTAAAGTTGACTCTAGTTAAACGTAGTGATCCAAGATATTTATTGATCCGATCATAATAATATTTATAATTTTTAAAACATAATTATAATTCCTCGGAAACATTTCATTTTACTCGAATTTCTTTATATACCTCATAAACTTTCATATTTTCCAATACCACAGAAATAAAAAAGATAACCAGAAACTCGGATATTTATATTATAACGCAGTCAGTTTGTTCAGTTGTACAATTGGAATTTATTCAATAGAAAAAACATTGAAAATTATACAACGAGACAAAAACTTGTTCCACTAAAAACGTAAGTGACAATTAATAATTGTTCCCGAGTCAGAAAAATAAAGAAAAATATGAAACGTAGTATTAACAGATTATACAATGGGATAAAAGGTTATATTCCGAAAAGAACCTCAGTGATAATCGTTCCTGTTTCAGGAAGAAAGGGAACTCGTCGAACCTCACCTGCATATTTTCCAGTTTTTTTGCACCTGTCGTAAATGGCGCCAGGAAAGCTAGCGGTTTCCGACGAAACCGCTGAATTCTGTGCCGTATGCGAATAACCCAGCTCCAGACTGGATGTTGCCGAAGTGCGCCTCATTCGAGGCGGTCCACCAGCAGGTGCATTAACGACCACGACCGTGCTGCAGCTGCTGCTACATTGTGATCCCTCGGCGGCCGTTGCTGTATTCGACGCCAGCCTCAGAGCAGCCGTCGTAGGTGTGCTGTCTGTTCCGTCGACTTCTAAAAATCGTGCAATTGTTTTTAAAGTAATATTCTATAATTTTGTTTGTAGTAACTGCACAAGTTTAAGAGATGCAGAGATTTAAACGTCCCCAACATCAAAAGGGTGAAAGATATGAAGGGTTACGAGTATGAATATATTGTAGGGTATTATTGGGTAAAAGTTTGTTTATTTACATCTTGGTCATTGTTCTTAATAATTGTATCATGTAAGTTGAACAGAGTTTCCTTGAGGATCAACCAATGTAAATATATGAATTTGAATTTCGTTAGAATAGAGTTGAACGATCTCACGCCGTGTTATGTGGTACAATGAGGGTAGTATTGAATAATTTATAGTAAACAAAAACAATTGTTTAAGAGTATCTAACAATGATAACAACTGCCTCATAAGCAGTAGAAATTCTGCCCTTTAATTTGAATTTTGTTAGAATTCAATCGGACGATTCCACGCCGAGTTACGACACTTCAAAGTTTCCTATTTAATAGGCTATATAGTAGACAATTATGAACGAATGATTGATTCCGTGAAATACATAAATTCCTGGAAACGCGTACGCATGACGTAGTAAAGTAGTAAACGTCGTAAACACGTAGTATTTCCTGGATGAAGATGACAACATTTACCTGTACACAGTTTGTCTTGAACCCTTACAGGGGTTTCCCTTGAATATCTAGAGTTCCTGTCAAACGATTTAGATGAAACTTGGTATACAAGGGTTTTTGAGGTCGCTGATTCTACATCAGCACTCAGAATTTAGAAATTCAAAATGGCGGATCCAGTATGGCAGATCGAAATGCGAAAAGTGATTCGATTTAGATGAAACGTGGTATACAGGGGTTTTGGGAGTCACTGGTCCTAAATCTGAACATAAAATTTAGAAATTCAAAATGGCGGATACCATATAAAATTTAGAAATTCAAAATGGCGGATACCATATGGCAGATCAAA
>NC_071976.1:5627796-5641241 GCF_026283585.1 Hylaeus volcanicus | reverse complement strand
CAAAATGCGAAAAGTGATTCGATTTAGATGAAACATGGTATACAGGGTTTTTGGGAGTCACTGATTCTAAATCTGAACATAAAATTTAGAAATACAAAATGGTGGATTCAATATGGCAGAACAAGATAATATTTACATAATTCGTACGAAATTGCGAGCAAGCTTACCATCCACGGTGGAGACCGGCGACGGTGGCATAGAACGATCCTCGACGTCCGCATTGGTCCCGTTGACGACGGTGCACTGAACGCCAGTATGTGAAGTATTTTCAGTAAGTCGTGGCAGACATTCGGTCGAAGCGGGCGCCGTATCTGGCTCGTCCTCGCTGTGAACCCGGTCGCTGACAATTCCAGAAGTCGTGTTGGATGAAGTGCTCGAGATAACAGATATTCGTTGGTCACCGCGCGCCCCGCGTGCCGTCAAACTCAGTTTGCATCGAGCGGGATACATGTAGCAATCGCGGAGAACCTTCCTTTCTGTAATCACACGAAAGAAAATAAATTACTTCTTGGAAAAGGATTTTTCTACCTCGTGACTCATTCTGTATTGAATTATAGTTGTATTATTATAATATGTTACCATTGCATATATATTATATACATTGAATACATGCATACATTACGTCGTCGAAAAATAAATATAATTGTGTCTATAAAACAGTATATGTGCACAATACAAAACATAATGGAAGTTTAAATTTTATGAATAGAATAATAAAAAAATGTGGAAAAGCAGACATAAACATCTATTAAAAATTAACTATACGTACAGTGAAATAATGCTTGTTTAAAAAATTGATTAAAACATTAATTAGACATCTTTAATTTTAATAATAGAATGTATTTAAATTATCAAGAAAAATTATTAAATTATTTGTATACATAAAGTATTTATTAGGTAATAATTACTAGGTATTTCTATTAAAATCAATAAATTATCACTATAAAATAATTATATCTTTATAAATATATTCAAGAAGAAACTTGAGACTCGCCTTCCTCCTCGCGCCTTTTCGCTTCGTTCACCCGAGGTGCTATGGCCATGGAGAACTGATGGGTGTCTCGACAGAGTCCCAGAAGAAGCTTGCTTTTGTCGTCGCATCCGCTGTAGAGAGTGAGCTTGTCCGGCTGATCGACAGCGCGTATCTCGAACTTCTTGCGCTGCATAGAAGAGATCGAATCAGACTGAAGTCCTTTGAAGAAGCTCAAAGTAATATTAAAAATGATACTTTTCGAGTGTCGACGCTTTCAAGGCTGTAACTTTAGCAATTTCAGAGATTTCTCTCTAAAAATCTAACACAACATTATCGAAACAACATTTCAACATTTCTTTCATAACATGAAACAAAACAAAATTGATTTGTAAATAAATCGCAGCGCTGTGCTTCTTCGAGGGATATGTTATCGACTGATTAAAAGCAGAAACTAACGTCGAAGCAGAGTTTGCCGATGTTGTTCCAGGCGAAGACCCGCGGTGTCTCCTCCTCGGCGTAGACTCGCACCCCGCGAGCACATATCGCGAGGAGTATGCGTCCAGGGCCAGGCTCGTTCTTGCTTCGTCTGAGTCGATAGAGGTGAGCGTTGAGCGGCGCCTCCAGCAGCACCGCCTCCCGGATGTATTGCAGCTCTGCCTCCTCCCTCGACAGGCCCCGGTTGTCCCTATGCTGAGCCGCGAGCACGGCGAGCACATTTGACTCGAGGCACATCTAAACACAGCATGATCATTGACTACCTTTAGTCAGGGATCGGACTACTGTTACTGCTAAACTGTTAAGTATTCCTAACAGTTTAAACGCCACGTCACTCGTGTTAAGGTGACAGAGGTACGAAATTTCAACAAATAATTTCAAGGGGTAATAGAAACAAATCTGGATAACATTCGCAAATTTTGATGAGAATGCAAAAATAAGTAATACGGCAAGTGTCAGGTTTTATGGTTTCCAGCTGTTTCGAGACAAAACTTTAATTACTCCAATTTTAATTGCTTCGATCCGTTTCTCAAACTATCCAATTAATACAAATGTCTATATTTATCTCTAGCCATCCTTTCTACAGATCTGTGAAGGTGCTTCACCCTGTCTAGCTAATTTTCAACGACAATCCTAATTTGGTAATTTGCCTAATTTTTAGTATTCTACGGTGTTTCTAACGTTCGGCTTGAACTAGAGACTTACGTGAGGCGGAAGGTAATCCGTGGGCTTGCAGTATCCCACAGATCCTGCGTGTGGCCTGTGTCGTTCTTCGGAGTGGTCCCCAAGATCGGCTTGTAGGGCAAGGCCCGCGAGTGTGAGCAAATGTGTGACGATAGTTGGCTCGTGTAAGGGATGGTGAGGATGGAGGCTCTCCACCCCACCCCCATGCCTGACGACATTGTCCCGCAGTTGCAGGTAATAGTGGTGGCGCGTCGTCTCATCGCTGAAACAAATCGTTGTTGTCCTTTTTACTTTCATAATTTTATGCATTTATGAATACGAGCGAATATGACTAATAAGTAAGAATTCTGCCAAATTTTCAATCGTTTCGTCAATTTTTATATGACTTATAGACATAAAGTAACCGATTGAAAAAATTGTATGAATCTTCCATTTAAAACTTTCCAAGGTTTGGGGAACGTCTTAACGTAGAAATTAAGAGCTTCAATTTTCCAAGAATTTTTTGTATCCGCAATGTATTTAGGGGATGTTTATGGAGGCGTATAAGCCGTACAAGTATATTTAGTAACCGACAAATTTTGCTTATTTGGAAACATCAAACCTGTTATTTAATCTAGACTTTCTTCAATACACAAAGAAGGTACGAATACTTATAAGACTGATTTTATATTCATGTCGATAAAGTTCCGAACAGAGAAGCCCTGTAATCCTGGAAAAAAAAACATCAAGCCAGGTCCATTCGAACGTTTACATTTACGACCCAACTTTTCTACTTTAGGGCATACAGCTGACTTAACATTCTCCTTGTTCTCTGAAATATATAGATAGATCGAAAACTCGATGGAACGAAATCCAACGCGATCGAGAGTTATGTAACAAACACATAAATTTCGCAAGACCTCGTGTTTCGTGCAGGGAAATGTCTCTTTTAGGAACGTCGACTGTCCGTAGACACAGCGGAGGTTTCGAACGCGGAACACGTTGCTGTTGTCGAGATAAAAAAAAAATTCATCTCCGTGGAAGCACGGGACTTAATTATTCACGAGTCACGATACGATTCATTATATCTGCGAGCGTGTCGGTACCACTTGAAAACCATTCAACGAAGTTCGAATCGATCTGGCGTCTCTCTCTGCTGGTTTCTCGGCTAATAGGAGGGAATGTTCGGTAACCATGGGCAGCATATCTCATAGAAATGGCAAGGTTATTATTATTATTATTAATTATGCAAACGTTTTTCACGATTCGGCGCGCTATCCGATATACACCGGAACGTATTCTTCGCTGACAGACGTCAAGTATATACACGAAATCTTTGAAGAGGAATGTAGAAGCTGTTTTTACTTGAACTAGCTTGAACAAATATTGTTAATAAATAATGCAACTATTTTGAGAAATTAATTTTTAGTTATTCCAGGTAACAGATAGGTATAATGATATATAAAAATTTCTTACGATTACTGTGTTCGATGAATACTTATTCGTGCGATATTTTTCTATATTTTAATATCTATTGACTGGAATAATTAAAACTTAATATTTTTAACATAATTAAACATTTCTGATACATACAGTATCATTTGGTGTTCGATCAAACATTAATAACAATTACGATTCAGAATAAGTATTCATTCGAGAGATTAATCGTGAGAAAGTCAATACTTTAATATCTATCGAGTGCACCAACTAAATATTAATTTCTGACGATAGTTACATTAGTTATTAAGAATAATTATTATTTAAACAATGATGGGGAAGATGATTTTGCTGTGATATGTGTATATAATACGAATTGTCCATTATGAATTGTACACAAAACAAATGAATAAAAGTATACTCAATATGTTGATTAACCTTTACAAGAAGATATCAAATAAATAACAGAATTTGTTGTTAAATGATTAAATAACCACAACAGCTATTATACTTAGAGAAGTAGCAATACAATTATGATCGAACTGTATTGTTCACCAGCACAAAATTATCTTGTAAGGCATTATAGATGTGAGTCTACTGTTTCATCGACGTTTAGCAGGAAAAGAGATTAAAATAATGCATCGGTTTAGGTACTTCTAAACCACTTTGCATATGAAGTAGGACTTCTGAAGTGGTAACACGTGACCCTGGATCATACCTAATAGTAGAAAGTGTAGGAATATCATGACGTATTTACAAACGCAATGGGGAAGTTCTCAGAGGATGAATTGCTCAAGAGTGTTTCATCATGTGGAATCGACGCATTCCAAAAGCGATAATCTGAACGAAAAGGTTCAACGGTGACTTAATAGTGAAATCGTTGAGAATAGTGAATTACATTTCTACAGAAATTCTTGATATAATAATCTTGAAAGAGTGACTAAGCGAATACCTACTATTAGTTTTAAAACTCTTACATCTTGATTACCACGTTTTTATAATTCACATGATCGATTAATTAAATTTATTATAATTTATAAGAGCAGTTTATTGAATTTATTATTACTTATAATCGTACTCGACGTGATATTCCTGTTCACGAATAAATTATACCAATGAAACCTGTATCACAAGAAACTTGTTACTTCGTGAAGTTAACCTTCGAATGTCGTCTACACCTTCGTTTAATAAAAGAACTGCTGTCACCATATTAGGTCCTCCTGGAACCAATGCAATCCTTGTATTTACTCAGCAAACATTTTTATTATTTTAAACAGCGAAGATGTTTGCCTCCCTGAGTCCAGTTGGACACCCTGTATATTGTCTTGCACGTTAACAGTCGTCCTCTTAAAAGTCACAATTCAACGCAGAAGTGAAGGATCGAGCTACAGCTGAAATAACTCCCAGCATAATCATTCAAATCGTATGTTAACTGTCATTGCCAATAATCACTACTCTATACCAGATTATGGCGCGCATGCATTATGTTCGCGTTATTAACGTCCAGCGTTTCTCTTCTCAACAAACAGTTTCATTAATCAAACTAGAGATGGGGAAAGATTTCATTACCTTCCAAGAGTTCGACGACTTTTGTCAATTTTCAAACGGTTGCAATCAATTCCAAACTACGAGGCTGACCTTAATAGTTTGCATTGGAAAGCTATAGGTTTGTTTATATCGCGTGAAAGTGGCTACCAAGACGAATCTATCGACGCGTGACATAATGTTTAAGGTGACACGTGGCGATGAATAAAAACCAGTGACGAGGATCTGATACACATTGGAATTAGGCTTGAGCAATCACTATGGTCTTTGAGTTCTGTCTCTGTTACCATATCAGGGATTGTTCGATTCGTTTAATACTGTAATTCAGAAGATACGAATGAATCTGTCCAATTTAACATTTAAAATTTATTGCAGATTTCAAAAATGATCTTGTCTGTATATTAGATGTAGAAATGAATTCTATGCCTTTCTACGGTAAGCTTACCATTCATTTATAAAGAAAAATCGTACAATTTTTAATTTTTTCTCAGTCACAGGAAAGCACATATAGTTATTGAATCGATCGTTTCATTATTAGGTGTAGAAATTAATTCTGTGTGTTTTTAAGATAAACATACCGTTCATTTAAAAAGAAAAATTGCATAAAGTTTAATGTTCCCTTAGTCACACATTCTAAAATAGCACGTAAAGTAGTAAAATGTCGAAGTAATTTGTTTGACCGATTACGATAAGGTTGGTACTCTAACATAACAAAATGACCAGTAAATATTTCTATATAAAATAGAGTTACGAAAAATTATTTAAATATATAGACATAGAATTAATTTCTGAACCTCACTGAACTGTGTCGTGTTCTTAAGTTTACAACTGCAACGATAACAAACAGAATTAAGAAATGCGAATAAACCGAACAAAATTACAAATAAAATGTCGCATTACCGCAATCGATCGAAATACTACGATTTTAGTAGAAACTATAAAGTGCATCACTTTTCATTCGTCCCACGTATTTATCGCGTACTTATTTTACTTGTTAACTCTACATAGTTACCTACTTCTATCTGATTCCTGTTGATTAATGGTATACTACACTAACACGAGATAACCGTTGCAACACAACGCGCAAAGTTCCACCTTAGCAAATTATGAAGCGATCTGCTTCGATATGCACATCTGTATCATTCGCGGTAAAAAATTGCCTACATACTTGGAATCATCTTCGGCATTAATCTTGAAAGTGAGTAAAACGACATAACGCAAAGAGACGCTAAGGAAATTCTGCTAGCATGGCATCCTAAGTAGTGTGGAAACGCGCAAAAAACACAAACAGAAACACTTTTACAGAACCTGGCATATCTGGTAGCAACGAACGACGCAAGAAATATCGTCGCGCAACTTCGTGTGATGATAAACGACATACTTCTACCTGTTTAAGCCACGTGGGTATCGCAGAGTCGCGCGTTGGATATGGTTTGCACACACCACGCATAGCAATGGAATCCAACTCTATAAATCAGAGAAACAACATGCTGAGATTGCGAAAGTGAATGCCAATGGAGGAAATACTGGGGCCCCGGTCCTGTTCTCTATTTTATTTAATCGGGTTTTCTGTGATCAACATACTACCTGCTTCACTGACTAATTACAAAGAATACTGGAGTATCCTGCAAATTCTGAGTTAATTTTTGAACAATAATTTAGTGCCTAGTCAATATTCTTTTATCAGAAAATTCTCATGTGTTGGTGAAAGTATGGCAAATATATATACAAAGTTTGGAATTAATCGTTTTTCGATATATCTGGATAAAAATTCGCGGAGCGGCTACAAAAGATGCTGGAGTATCCTACAAATCCTCAGTTGATTATTGAACAATAATTTAGTGCTTAGTCAATATTTCTTCGTCAGAAAATTCCCATATGTAGGTGAAAGTACGGCAAATGTACACAAAAAGTTTAAAATTGATCGCTTTTCAATATTTCTGGATAAAAATTCGCAAAGTGGCTACAACAAATGCCGGAGTATCCTACGAATCCTCAGTTAATTATTCAGCAATAATTTAGTGTCTAATCAATATTTCTTCATCAGAAAATTCTCATGCGTAGGTGAAAGTATAACTAATGTACACAAAAAGTTTGGAATTGATACCTATTAAATGTTTCTAGATAAAAATTTGCAAGGTGCATTTTTCATGTTTACGAAATAGGAAGAGAATTTAATTCTTCTCTTCGCTAAAGGACGCTTCGATAAATTCATATACGCGAAGCAGAAAAAAAGAGATAGAAACGCACGATCGGCGATCAAAAGAGACAATGAAACGCGGCGAGGACGGAAACGGGAAAATGAACCGAACCGAGGGAATCTCGATTCGGGGTATGCGGTGGGCCCGGTCAGCCTTGAGTCCTTTCACGAATTAAACCCTCGTCGACGTGGACGTGCGGCGAATGAGGCGGGACCCCGATGTAAATTACGGGTTTCGGTAGGAAATCAGAAAGCAACTGTGTATCGGTATAATTACCGGGACTAGTGCTTTCATTTAATGCGCACGGTCTATCTATCACGCGTCACGTAATAATTTATAATTACAAGAGTAGGTAGCACTTAGCTACCGGGACGGGAGTCGAGATTTCGTTTCGTGAAGAAGATCCAGGGAGATCCAGCCACCCCTCTGTTCGTTCCTCGCCCCACAGAGTCACTCCGTGTTTCTCTATCCTCGTTACACGCGTCCAAAACGTTCGCCTATCTCCGTCGCACCCACAAAAATTGCACCGGCTGGGACACCGTCAAACTCTCTCGTTTCACTCTCGCTGCACGGTCCCCCTTTCCTTTCCTCGACTGTCTCTCCTTCTGGGTCCTCGGGGCAACCCGGGAACCCTTATAATCGCGATACACCGCGGCTAGGAAAAAAGGGACAAAAGAGGGGCGGGGTGGGGTTCGAGAGGAGATAGGCCTATGGAGGGTTCGGCGGTTGGGCACGGTGGCACAGGGGAGTATTTGAAGCCGAACGCTAATTACTCCGATTAATTCTGCAATCCATTTGGAGGCCCGTCCGATGGCCGGAGCGTCCTCGACTAATTTAGCTTCCTGCGAGAGGGCAGCCTCTTTCGAGTGAATAATTTGTCAGCCGGTGGGGTCGATCCGACTACCGGAGTTTTTATTCGCGCTTACGATTCCATCGCTGATTCCGCCGGGACTTCTTCTGCTCTCCAGCTTCCGGCGGGAACGGTCCATCGAGGGGTCGATATCGACGGGAATGGGAGAAATTTGGTTGGAATAATTGGTCCCTTTGATTTTTCGAGTACGTCGAAAGATATACAGCGAGTGGGTTTTAAAAGGGACGCAATTGGGAAAAGATAGATTTTTATAGGGGAGGCTGAGAAATGTTTCGGAGCTTCGCAGGAAATTATTTACCGTAGGTAATAACGACTAGAGTGGGAATTGTATGCATTTATGATATAAATTAATATAATAAACATACGGTTTATGGAACTTTAATTACGAAAGTTCTGAAATATGTGTTCCATACAGATAGTGCTTAAAAAATATGCGAAGGTAATTTTTTTCTACAAAAATACCACATAAAGATCTGAAATATTCATATTCTTATGGCAAAATAGTATGGCTTCTTTAATGGATAATTAATCCCTATAACCACTCACCTTAATAGCAACGGTGTGTCGACGTAGTAACGAACGCGAAAGTAAAGGACGAAAGCTGGCCGTCCACTGCTGTCTAAGCCCTGCAAATCACAAGATTGCATAATTAAAATTCATTTCAACTTTCATTTTTTAATTAGCTTGCATCTTATTGCATTCAGTCACTAATATTTTAAATCTGAGATACTTGCGTCCACACTGAGCCATTATCAATTTGAATATATTTTAAGGAGAAATGATAATTAGAATTTAAGAATATTTTTCAAACAATCTGTATATTATATATTTCTTATATACATGTAGTAGTATAATACATACATTTGTTGTATTAAATTATCAATTAAAAATAATAAAACGAAGCTATTGATTGTTCTAATGATCGATATATGATATCCAATAATAAATAAAGTAATATTCTTTACATTAAATATTTCAAAGTGTCATGTATTTAAAGATTGTTTCGAACCTGGTTGCTACAATATGAAATGAAATAAACTGGTTTGACAAGACGCTAGTAATTGGAAGCACGGCTACATCTTTTCAGAATTTTTATTTATGTACCTGTTCAGCCATTACGAATTTTCCAAATTAAAAAACTTCGATATATCTTTAAATTAGCAATTCAATGTGGCTACTATGCGTTTACGTATAAGTAGACATCGTGGCCTTCGAGTCGGCCATTTGGCTCAAGTAGAGGTAATACACGCCAAGTGTAATAACCTGTCAAACGCATGGGATGTGCTACTCAACATTTCGCAAGAAAATCGAGTGTAAAGCTTCGAATTCTCAGAACCATAGTTACATGCTGTGAATTTCATGGTCGTATAATCCTGCAGTGAGTCGCACAAGTATTTCTACTATCTCAACTATCGACTCCAAAGTGTGATATAATTTTTGTACGAACTGATACCCATCTCTATAAATATATATTATTTTATATATTATATCATTTTTATATCATATTTTATATTATATAAAAATAACCTGTATAGTGTATTCAATTTTAGTATTCATATGTACTTATGTACTTTCATCTAAAATAAAATAAAAAATTAGTTATACCATACGTAATTTAATAAAGAAACAAAATCCTAGAGTCTCTTCTAGAAAAGAATAGAACCTACGCGCGATTTTGTCGCCCCGCGCGACAGGCAATTAGGACACAGGGTTAAAAGTGAATCAACATTCTGCGTTTATCAGTTGAGCTAGTACCGATACTTTGAAAGATCACTATAGTATACTATGTATATCCCATTCTTCATCTGTTTCATAATACAGATTCACTCTTCAAAGATTGTCATGCAGTTGTAAATCTTCACAATCACTTCGAATAACAGTTCAGCGTATCACAATAGAGTCGACACTAAGAACATTCTCATAAATCAGTTCTAAGCACCTGTTTTCGCTAATTCACCGCTAACAATAGCGCAAAGAAACATCAACGTCCGTCATTTCGCCTGGATTAGCATCTACCACATCCGGCGGTCATTCGCGCCTCTCGATGCACAGGATTCCAAGACAATGAACTGTTTTGATAATGGGATTGTTCTTTTGAGGACTAGAATAAGTAACGCGAAGCGTCGATCAACTAAATCGAACAAAGGCATTGCTCGTATTATCCCTGTCGCTGAATCGATAACACCCGATAGTACAAACGTTTGTTCTCGTTCTATTAATCCCCCTCTCAATGCAGTAATTTTCTCTGTTAGATGAATATCAATCTGTTTTGTTACAAATATAATTATGTTTTAAAAATAAAATGGTTTGAAAATTTAACTTTCGTATTACATCACAATTATGTTTCACTAATGTTTAATTTGTAGATTATATTTTTATAACTTAAAATTACATTTCATTTCTGGCATCAGTATTTTTTTACAATTGTTTTATATATATATTCTCTTCTCTGTATTATCTTCTTTCTTTTTTCATAACAAATTCAATGAAGATGTTATATTATATAAACGAATAGGTATACAAAAATATGTGAATAAAAATCTTGATAACCAGTGATTAAGCAATGGCTATGTCATACATAGAAGTATTTTCTTATTTTCTTGGAAGGGTCATTATTCAAAGAGTTCACGAACCAGTGCCATAAAGTATCAAAGAGTCCCCTTCCTAAAACATCCATGCTCCAAACGAATCGATTTTTTCAAAATGCCAGACTGGAATACCTTTTTGACAATCGAGGCTGATCAGAACCACGAGGGACATAAATCACGACCGATGGGGTCCTGGATCTACCCAGTAACGGAGCGATGATTCTACGAACGTTAACTTCGGCAGCCTCGCGAGGTACCGCGGCGAAAGAAAAACCGCCAAACGTGGGCGAAACCACCAAACCGTGAATACGCCCACGCGTCTCTCGGCCCACGCGCGCTCAAGCACGGTAGCTACACGCGTTCCACCGAGAATCGGGACTAAATTCGACCGAAGGATCTCCAGAGTCCAGCACGTGAAACTCGGATGAGATTCGAAGATAACGAGACTATCTGTTGGCTTCGATGCAACCAGGCAGGACGACTTTTTTAATATCTATAATATTTCGCTGTCGGCGTTATCGAGGGATAAATATACGCTCGTAGCGGTTTTTAATGGATCTCCAAAAGCGAAATTAGTGTACTAGCCCATAGAGGTGGTGAAACCTTTTGATATTGAATCGTTGTGTACCTCGTAGAGTCGCATACTTTGTGCACAATCAATTTTACCGATATTCTAGAGAGATACTTTTCCAAGTACGAATAAATCATGGAATAGTATATTTGATACGGAGTGGGAACAGAAATGTCGGGGACCTTTGGTTATCAAGGCGAATTCTTTGTGACATTACGAATCGAAAAGTCCTTTTCCATTTTGCAATCCGAGGTTTCGTTATCTAGATTCGAGCAGGTGAAGTTTGTGCGACAAGCTGACTGGAGTAACAATGGCGCGCGCCAGGAGTCACACTAATGAACTTCAATATCTCATATGTTGGTAACGAAGCAAAGAATTGCAAAGTGGTAAAGAGATTTTCGATTTCATTTTACGCCTAGAATTGATCTCGAGAGAAAATTCCACATTTTTGTCACCACTTTGTATATAAACATTAATGATTTACATGACGTATCTATATCAGAAGAATTTGTATCATATCGAAGAAGTTGTTTAATTCAAGAGAAACATGGATTCTTGGTTCTTGGTTCATGGTTCTTCGCGGAGATTATATTTTCAACGATGTCTCACGGTTATTTTGAGCACGTTGGTCCGAAGATGGTATGCAAGATACAGGAAGTATTACATAGAGATAATCATGGAAAGCTTGCATGAAAGTGTAAAACCAGACTTTCTCACTAACAACATCGATTTAACTACCAAGAAGCTCACTTATCAATCCTTCCATTATTCTTTCAGACACTCCTATACGCATCCGAAGTTGGAAAACTGTTTCTACACGTCCCGTACACTAATCTTCTCGTCGCCAAGCTAGACATAATTCAATGGAATTAACATGTCCCATTCCCTCGGAAATCTGTACGTATTCCAGCCATAAGAAGCACGCCTGGAATTAAAACAAGCCGATGCCTCATTATACCAGAACGAAGCCGCCGATGGGAACATCGATCTCGGACCTAATCTCATTTCTCCCTTCTTGATCTACCTCCACGGTAGACCAGCGTTCTATTAAAATCTAGCAATCAAAAGGATTCCGTGGGTTTCGCCAATAGAAATTAGAAGTCACCGACACAGGCCCAGGGCCCCGTCGCTTTTCGGGCGTGTAACGGAATGGTCGATACATCATCGAGCGGAGACGAAAAAAATAATTAAAAAAATAAAAAGAGACAGAGGACAGAGGACCCGAGATTTGAACGAGAAAAGAACGAAGAGGCAAGAGGACGGAGGGTGGAAAGGGGGGTTAGACAGGTACCAATAACGAAGCACCGCTCCAAATTCGGTAGCCGAAAATTAAACCGAGAAGGGTTTCTCTCGGTTATGTCTAGACCTAGACCCTCCGGTCAAATCGTAACAAATTATACCGTCGGGTCCATCCGCATATTTTACGAACCATAAATATTAATCCAGCCTGGTGTATGCCTCTCCATCTTCCCACTTCTGTTCCTCGTCCGCTACCACGTCCTTCTCGGACGGCTCGCGGCTACGATCGCCGCTAAAATCGACAGTCCCGAACGAACACCCGGAATTTGCATACATACGTGGGTTAGCGATGGGAGTGATACGATTAGGCATCGACGATGCTCGAGTAATTCGAAACTGGAGCGATTTGTAGCAACTACTGAAAACTGAATCTCCGTTCCTTTTCGTTATTCGTTAAACTGTGTAACCTCGTACAATAGTTGTTACACTTAAAGTTCTTTAAATTCTATTTCTCGTTATGAAAATATTATGAAACCCTTCGGTTTAGCTACATATTTATATTGACGTTTTAAAATATATTTTTTAATTTTTATCTTCGCTCCGACGATGCAAATTTCCGATGTCCAGCTTCAGAATTTTGTTATTTTCGTCTGTGTTTAGTTATAAAATTATAAACTCTTACCAATTCCATAATTAACTATTCAAATAACCAACTGATCTTCTAGAGCAAGCTAAAATCCTTTCCAATGATTTTGAATGTTGATCTATAATTAACTTTAAGTTGTTATTTTTACCAACCCCGTTTATCCTTAATAGTAATCTTCCCTATAGTTATAAACTCTTACCAATTCCATAATTAACA
>NC_071976.1:5624979-5627786 GCF_026283585.1 Hylaeus volcanicus | reverse complement strand
TAAATGTTGATCTATGATTTACTTTAAGTTGCTATTTTTACCAATCCCGTTTATCCTTAATAGTAATCTTCCCTATAGTTATAAACTCTTACCAATTCCATAATTAACAACTCTAGAGGATCGAGAGGATCATCTACTGATCCTCTAGAGCAAGCTAAAATTCTTTCCTATAATTAACTTCCTCGATCCACTGATCACGAACACGTCTACTATCAACGTCTACTATCAATATCGAGCGCAACGGGACGAAAGTGGGGGGTCATCAGCTGTAAAGTTGAACGGCAGAAGTCTGACGCCGAGAACGAACCGATTTTGAAAATGAATACGTACACGTTCGGCTGGAACGTTGCAACCTTTCACCGAGAGCAAAGCCACCGGTGTAACAGACAGCATGAAATCGACGACACATTCGTACGAGTCCCCTACTCGTTCGGACCTGTGTGGTTTCTCAGGAATGTATTGTTGATGTTGATTACCGTCCGTTACTTGGCGCCTGGCGTGTTGGCACTTTGTGAGAGCCATCGGGGAGAACGGTAATCGCCCACTTTATAGGTATTTCTACAGCATGCTCGAGTGGATATAGTACGTGCGTGCACGCATCAATAAATCTTGTCCATTAGTAAGCAACGCTATACATTACAACGCGCCTGCTATTTCAAACAATATCTCAATCACTCTTTTTTTTTTTCTCTCTGTGCGCAATATGCAAACGAACGTTTGAAGAATAACGCCACGGATCGTTCCGTGCCTTTCGAACTGAAAAGTAATTCCACCGCGACAGGGAATTCCATTTTTCGCTTAGTATACACTCAGCGAGACGTTTACTTTGAATATTGAATCTCCTGCGAGCTTCTTAGAAATCGAATTGCTGAACTGTAATCTTAGTTGTCGATTTCGGTTAAATTTAGAAACAGAGGGTTTTTTCTGCGACATTGAAATGCCGTCATGTATTTGGGTTCAAAGATGGAATTTTCAAAAGTCTTGATCTAATATTTTCCACTCGTTTCTTTTTTATATAGATAAAATCAAAGATGTAATCATAGATTACGAGTTTTAATTCAACAGAAACGTAAACATAACAATAACAAAGAAACGTAATATAAATGAAATTTAATGAAGTACGAATAAATCGAACTTATGTCACTTGTATTATGTACTTATCAATTTGAAGCCTAACTTAAGTCACGACAAATTGAAAAATAATAACAAGTATGAAGTGACCGTTAATTACAATATCAATTAAATTTTCTTTATGCTGAGAGTCGTAACTGAACATTATAGAAGGTCAATGATAGATTCAGGTGAGAAATCTCCTTGTTCTTGACTTTATTTAAGTCCACCAGAAATTTAGATAGAGTAGAGGTGAGAATAATTCGTGAGTCGAGTGGGAATGAGTTGTATTCGACAAGGTTGCTAACGACGCCAAACAACACCTGGGACTTCGAATGCATTAGAAGATTTATGGCTAGACGTTTACAGGCTTGCATTCGAGTATAAGGTGGTTATTCTGAGCACTTGATACGAAGACAAGCAAGTATGATTTATTCGTACGCAAATACGACTGTAATGGCTAGCATGGATTGCATGCTTATACGATCTCTTTTTTTTTTATATTTTCTTGGAAGAGAATGCATTCTTCGAGAACATCTCTCTTACAAGAATATATATCATTTACAATTAGTATACAACAGTAGAATTCATCTAAGCCTTCTCCTCCTACCAAAATCATTTGCAAAAGGCCTTAAAATATATATTTTACAACGCATCATAACACTAGAACTTTGTCGTGTCATTCTTGATTACGCATAACTTTCTTAAAAAGCATTCCCTGCACTTGGAAATGCGTATTAATTAGTAATTAGTTGGCGTGCATAGCAATGTGGAGAATAAATTTCAAAATAAATTAATTCATTAGCAAGTTTACATGTTTAGTAATCGTTGATCTTAGACCTTACGAGCAGTATGAATATTTATCGACGTCATAAACTTTTCATTCGTAAAATTACCTTTTTTTAATCGTGAATTCTATCGATCATATATCAGACGTAAGAAAAACTTATTTAATTCATATTGAAATAGAAGTAGAAATATGTATAGTACAAAATGCACCCATATATTATTCGATTCATATTAAATAATTTAATAAGAATAAAGATGAAAATATCACGTACGTAAAATTACGCATTGCAGTGAAATATTTGTAATCTAAATTGCACTTATATATTATACAATTCATCTACAATTAAATATAAATGAGGATAAATAATCGAACAAAAAAAAATATATGTACATGTCGAATTGGGGAACCTCCTCTTTCTTCGAAGTTGGTTAAAAATTAAATGAATAACTAAGAAACAACAATGACGATTACAATTAAGCCATAAAAAATAAAAATAAACGAAGTAGACGAGTACAATGAAGTTGCCATCAAATTTTTCGAAAATTCCGTTACGTGTACTGGCTATCAGAGTTTATGTTTTCCGTACAGCATCCATGGAAGGATCATTTCGAAAGACTGAGTCGACGAGGGATGGAAAACGAAAGTGTGACGCAGTGGTTCGACGTGATACGTACGGCGTTGCATTCCATCGCCGATTGAATGAGCGAGTAAGAGAGCAGACTAAGTGGATGACGAATGAGAGAGGAAGAGAGTGGACTGAGTGAACGAATGAAAGAGAGAAATAGAAGGAGTAAGCGAGCGAGTGGATTAAGTGGTGCGAGTGAGAGAATGAATGAGAGAAATAAAAAGAGTGAGGGAAGGAGTGAAGGAATGAAGTTTTAAGTAAAAAGGTGGATCGAGAGAATGA
>NC_071976.1:5606431-5624969 GCF_026283585.1 Hylaeus volcanicus | reverse complement strand
GTGAGTGAAGGAATGAAGTTTTAAGTAAAAAGGTGGATCGAGAGAATAAATGAATGCGAGAAATAAGAGTCAGTGAATAGTGAATGAAGTGAATGAAGCGAATGAAGTGAATGAAGCGAATGAAGTGAGTGAATGAGTGAAGGAATGAAGTTTTATGTAAAAAGGTGGATCGAGAGAATGAATGAATGCGAGAAATAAGAGTAAGTGAGTAGTGAATGAAGTGAATGAAAAGAGTGAGTGGAGTAAGTGTAATGGATGAGTTCGTGAGTAAATGAGAAAAGTGAGAGAGTAGTGAGTAAGCGAGCGAGGGAATGATTTAATGGAGTGATTGAGCGAGTGAGTGAGAGAATGAATGAGTGGAGCAAGTAAGTAAGCGAGTGAGAGAATTAGAGAGTGAGAGAGTAAGGGAACGGAGTGAGGAAATGAGCGAGAGAGGGAACTGGTAGAAAGTGGGGAGCCAAGAAAGCGCCGATAGGGGAGGGGCCCAGTTTTAATAGCCGAGGACCTCTCGCACGGCTGCAGAAAATCCTCGCGGCCGATGTTCCCTCGAGATAAGCACGTAGTCCGGTAGCCCGGTTTTACCGGGCCAGTATTTATTGGTTATTGGTGTGGACCGTCATTAGCGAAACGGGGGTCCCACCGCTCCGAGCAGATACGAAGATATCGCACGAGGCGGCACGCTCTGTCTCTCTCGGGGGGGCCCCCCGACGTGGTCCCATCCGCAATTTCAGCCGGTCGTGTCCTGGTGTCCGGCGATCGGACGCGTTCTGCGGAGTTGACAAATTCCTGCGGCTCGAGTCTCCCGGCCATCGGGGAAAAGCTTGGAATCGGGAATCGTTGAAATTGTTCCGCTAACTGAGAGGAAGGGGGCCCCACGGGGGAACAGAATTCCTTTGTTGGGCGACAGGTATGAATGAATGGGAAAACATCTCTGTGAGACGTGGTGACGAATCGTTCCTAACTGACCAGGGAAGTTCCATTTTAAAAATGAAATTAAGGGTGAAAGTATCGGTTTCTCGGTAGGAGGTTATAAAAGTTAGTACCAGACTTGCAAATCGTATTTTTGATTAATTAAGAATTGATTCTGTTGTATATTATTGATATCATGACATGATAACTGAATTTACGTATCGAAAAGTATCGTGGTTCCTAGTCGTTTAACTACAGTGATGTCGTCGGAAAAGATATTCTCGTTGTAACATTACTTAGAAGAATGACATAATTTGAATTTTTGTTTCAATACATCAAATAAAAGTTTTGGACAATCAATGTCTAAAGAAATTAGCAGGCAGTAGCATTGTAAACGGGATTAGCACAGGCAATAATTGTGTATCCAGAATAAATAGCAATTAAGGTTTCCCTACAAGTGAAAGGTGGCACATGTATTGTTTTTTTATAAATACAATTCAATGTTCTACAAATCTAGTTCAAATTAACTCGGAAACAATGATGTGAATTCCTACACCCTACGTCACATTTCTTTCCAACCAAAAGCCAAATTTCGTAATACAATTATACCCAAATAAATATTTCTTTTTCCCCCCCAACAATCCTCTATTTGCCACTCGCAATCTCTTCAGAAAGAAGCCAGCTAATCTGTAGCCATTTGAAAAATCATCCGAAAAAATAACCATTCAAGAGTCCCCGGCGCACTTTTGCCGGTTTACCCTTCGAATTAACTTCCACGACCGACGTTGCACGTGAAATGGCCTGATAAAAAGTGATTTACCGTGCACGGGGTGATAGGTCAAGGAACCTACGTCTGTAAAATATGAATTGGTTCGGTGATAAACAGCGTCGGGATCGGTGTTTCACGAGGCGTACCAGGGAACCTGGGCCTTGAACAGGGAACGAAAAGGCAACACCAATGTATCCGTGGTGGCGACGACGAGTTTGCCAGGGTATATTGCGAGGCTACTCGTCTTGAAGAGGACTGCTGTTGTACGCTCGTTTAGCGCTACCCTCCGGGCAAAACCACGGCCGCCATCGTGCACCCGCGGATGGAAATGCTAATTTGACCGAGGAGGGCCTTCTACGCACCCTTCTCCTTTCGCCTGGAGCGAGCCAAACTTCTTTTGCTCTTAAATCGTCTTTTTCTCAATTCCTCGCGGCGAAACGTACCGTTCGAGCTTCTCCACCCAATCGCGAGCATTATATCAGGGGTACCCATGAGTAATGTCGTTTTTTTTTTATACTGGCCAAAATTTGATTATGTTTCGGAGTTAAGGGGAGAGCTCGGCTCAGGACGCTGAAAATATGAGGTGATTTTTAGGAATTCTTTTAAAAATAATTGAACCCCCTTGATGCAATTCAAAGAGTGAAGTAAGTAGTGATAATAATAGTTTGGTCGAACAATTTCGAACAGATATATTTATTACGAGTAACATTAGTAATTCATTGTGAGATTATTATTAATATTTATTTATTGAATGTATATAACTGCCGAACCAGAGAATTGAGTTATTCTTTCGGAGACCATCGGGATACTATAAATTCTACAAAATGATTTCAAGGCGAAGAAAATTGATTGTATTACTGGTATGCAAAGTGGAATAATTATTTCTGTGAATGCATCATGAGAATAAGGAAATACTTTTGCAGTTATAAGTATAATCATAATTATATCAGTTTAATCAGTTTAATCATAATTAAATCTGATTAATCGATACTATCTTAAAAGAAAAGATGAAAGTTTTAAAAATGAGAACGAGAAATATGATAATCTGTATACAAGTAGAAAAATTAATGCCGTACGTAAACCCATCAAGGTTATTAAAATTGCCAAAATGGTAAAACATATTTTGACATTTTTTCGAGGATCTAATTTTGTGTCGATATTTAACCTGACATCGTTTTTAGTCCTGCCGCGTAATTTATCGATAGGGACGTATCATATTTAGTCGGTGTCACGCTTGCTGTGTATTTAAATCGCCTAAACTTGTGAATTCCTCAAGTATGCATAATATGGAACGCACTGACGCGACAATCGTGTTATCGTATTCTTCACACTCTTTCGCCTCGAATTTCATCGTGATGCAGCCGTGGCATCGAATTAAAAATTACGCAAAACATCACGTGTATCGAGGGAAATCTGTGTCTAATTTGTTATTATAGCAGACGACTAGAACGCTTGTAATGAATATGTCAGCGTAACATTAACCACTCGTTATGTATCCATCTCACATATGTCTTTTTTCCGGAGTTTGTTTTGCTTCGAAGATATCAATAAGAAAGAAATAGTGTACCTTTGCCCAGTACTATATATGTATATAGTTTAAAACTAACAACCATTTAATTAGCATGATTTGATCGAGCCACTTACGTATGTATGAGAACTTCGCCAGTTCTTCGGTGCGTATTTGCTTAATTTATTCTCGGGATCGACGAACAGGTACTCGCCGTCTGAAACATTAGGAAAAACAATAATTAATGTTGGTTAAACAATTTCGTTTCGGTATAAAAGTATTTCTTATTTACTGTAGTGTTCAAAGATTAAGAAAATTTCCTAGATCCTAACATTGAAAACTACGAATGGATTGCAGATATCGTTTAGAAAACGGAGGGTTTTATTAATTTCATTCATAATGATAGTGATCCTTTATTATAATTACAGATACAATAATAATTTAGATATGGTAATTAAACAAATGGTCCCAAAAGTTCTGAGGCATTAATAAATCAATTTTATCCATACTAACACTGATCCCTTTCTAAAATCGCAGTCGAAACACAATGATAATTTCGATAATAAAATTGAACAGGAATGGACCCAAAGGCCCATGAGCCGTGTTCCCAAAAGATTTGTTTACAACATTCTGTATTGAGAACCGAATCTTTCTACCCATCCTCTTAATCGGGCAAATTAATGGTACAAAAGTGGACAGTGTTTTTTCCACTTAATGCGAATCAAATGCGACGATAATTTTCACAATAAAATAATACCAAAATAATCCAAAGGGATTGAGTTACGTCTTCGTATCGGTTGACAAACTAATATCATCCATAAAACCTCGATCCCTTTCTAAAATTGCAATCGAAACACGATAATAACTTCGATGATATAATTGGACAGAAATGGGCCCAAGGGCCCGCGAGAAGTGTTTCGAAAAGATTTCTCGGTGACGTTTGGTTTCGAGAACCGAGGATCTCCGGTCGTCCCTGTCGTCTGACAAATTAATTTTATCGGTAGCGACGGTGTTCCTTTATTATAATCGCGGAGCAAATACAAGCTGCTCGGAACGACGGGCCCCGCGACATTCGGGGGCCTCGGTCGGGCCAAATGGGCCCGTACAAGGGCCCGCACATACGCGTCCACGGTGCCCTGATATGGTCGTTGCGTGGAGCTCGGAGACCCATTCTCCTCGCTCGACTTTTTGCACGGCTGATGGTCCGAAATGCCGATACCCCTAAACGAGCGAAACAATGAAAGAGCTTGTCGGCGAGGAGATGTTCGTGAATGAGAGGGCCCCCAAACCTGTCCTGCCCACATGGGGCCAGACACTCGGGTCCCAGACCCTCATGGCGCGACAACGCGACGCGCTTTCCGAACTGGAACTCGATCTGGAACCTGGAACTGGGCCCCTTCGCACTCGGGCATCATGCCCTAGACGTGGCCGCAGTCACGATCGGCATGGAAAACGCTACTAGTAACGAAACATGGAGTTCAGAATTGGAATAAGAATGTACACTGGTTACTACGATTTGGAGCCTATCTAGGAGATAATTGGTAGATTGATTGATATTGGAACTGGGGCTTTTCGCACTGAGACATGAGACATGATCGTACTTGGGCCCTAGACACGACTGCAGTGGCTAATCGATCTATTACTTTGGAATATACTATAATGAAATTTCTGGATTGGTTAACGCTAGAACTGGGCCTTTTTATTATTGGGCATCGTGCTGTAGACATGGCCGCAGTCACGATCGGCCTGGAAAATAGTACTAGAAACGAGACACGAATTTAGAATTGGAAGAAGTACATTGGATACTACGATTTGGGGCCTTTCTAGGAGATAATTGGTAGATTGATTGATATTGGAACTGGGCCTTTTCGCACTGAGGCTTAAGACATGATCGTACTTGGGCCCTAGACACGACTGCAGTGGCTAATCGATCTATTACTTTGGAATATATTATAATGAAATTTCTGGATTGGTTAACGCTAGAACTGGGCCTTTTTATTATTGGGCATCGTGCTCTAGACATGGCCGCAGTCACGATCGGCCTGGAAAATAGTACTAGAAACGAGACACGAATTTAGAATTGGAAGAAGTACATTGGATACTACGATTTGGGGCCTTTCTAGGAGATAATTGGTAGATTGATCGATATTGGAACTGGGGCTTTTCGCACTGAGGCATGAGACATGATCGTACTTGGGCCCTAGACACGACTACATTGACCTGGAAAATATTATAAGAAACGTAACATGATGTTCTGAATTGGAATAATTACACTGGTTAGTATGATTTCGGATCCTTTCTAGGAGAAGATTTCTAGATTGCTCGACACTAGAACTGGGCCTTTTTGTTCTTGGGCATAATACCCTGAACATGGCTACAGCCACGAACAGTCTATTGCCTTGAAAAACAGTACCAGTAACGAGACAGGAATTTAGAATTGTACCAAGTACATTGGGTACTACAATTTGGGGCCCACCTATTAGAATATCGCTAGATTGGTTGATGCTGGAAACAATTCCGGAGCAATTAATTCTGAAAGTTAAGCACGAAAGGAAATGAATTTGAATGAAATTCATGAATTTCGACGAAGTTACAAAAATAATCTCCGATAATCTAAATAATATTTAATCCTAGCAGAAATTTTCAAGAATATTTGTCCGGCAGTCATCGTGCCAAGTATATATTTTATTCATATTCATACAGGGTAAAGTAAGCACGATTGTGAATGGTGTAGTTGCGATATCTACTTGCAACACATTTTATTTTCAATCCACCAACAACCACCAAGTGTCTCGGCCAGGATTTAACAACACTGTCCACAATTTCTCAGTAGCCAAGTACCCATGCGACTACTTGTTGCACTCAACGACCGGTACACAAACACCCCATGCAGACATCGTCCTCCGCATCACCCAAATCGTCGTTCGAACAGAAAAATGTACGGATCGCGATTAGGTTTACGGTTTCCAACGCTTCAGCAACGATCGCTCGAGAGGCAACCAGGGGTCGTTTCACGGAACCTTTGCGAAAAGAGTTTCCAGAGAAGGCGTAAACCAAACCTCCGCAAAGAATGCCGTGGATGTCACTGACCGAAACCGCTCGTCCCGTTTAGATGGCAACCGCTATTATCGGCCGGGGCCGCAATAAAACATGTTATCGTCACGCTCTTTCATCGGCAGAAACCATAGATGCAGGGTACGTAGCCGGGCGTTTCGCGTACGTACACCGCGGAATCATTACAGGTTACGTTTCAAACATCTGCTCCTCAATAAAACTCCACGTCGCGAGGAGCCGGTCCGGGTAGTGTCGTTCGTGTTCACGAAGGAGAGCCGCGCCTCTCGATTCTTCTCCGTTACTCTCGTGTCTCTCCCTTTTCGTCCTCGCTCACCTTCCTCTCCGCTTTCCTCTCCCGCGCCACCTTCTTCCCTCCAGCGCGCCACTCTTCCTCGGACAAAGTAGGAGTCGAGGATTCTCGGACACCCTGTATTTAGCATATTTCGATTTGCCCGAGATACACCGGAGCCGTCCACCTCGTCGACGTCCGGTGCCACGTGTGGCATGCTGCCTTTCAGACACGAAGGAGCGGATCGAGCCACATTCCGCGGTGGAGCCGGCCAAGGATGAAAGAAGAAGGAGCCGGGGGGATGTAATGCACTCTCCGTGGTGAAGAGGCCCAACCCGGGGCCTCGCCGACGTCTCTCCGCTTTCCTTTCTGCTCCCTTCCTTCGGACGTGAAAGAGGAAGAGGGAACCAGAGGCAGAAGAAGAACACGATGAAGAAGAAGAAGAAGAGGAGGAGAAGGAGTACGGGCGGAAGGGACGGGGAACGGCGACGACGAAAAAGAAGAACGGGAGAAGGACGAACGAAAAGAAAGATGAAGGAGGAGAGGAAGGAAGGTTAAGGCGGACGGGAGAAGAAGGTTGGGGGTGGCGACCTAAGAAGGTCAGAACATCGTATTTCTTGCGGCCCGGGCAAGAGTCAGCAGCGTCATTAAAAAGAAAAGTTCAGAGGGCATCGCGAGAGGGCCGAAAGCCACGAAAAATATGCGGCGAATTTCATATTCAACATTCTTCTCTCCGTTGGTTGTCGAGGAATTTAAGGGAATCGGTATTCTGCATGGAACGCTCGGGGCTGTTTTCATCTTTCTGATGGAAACAGTGGGTGATGCGATAATTGTGGTGAGGTCTCCTTCTTAATGACAAATGAACAAATTCCATAAAAGAATGAAATTATTAACCATCTCAGATCCGAATTATTTCTTTTATAGTTGAAAACCATTTTGATTTCGTTTTTCAGTCTCCAAGGGATCGTTTAGTGTTAATGTGTATTCAATTTCGCTGTTTAAGTATCTGCGTGGCACAGTAACAGGGTGCTAAGAAAATGAGTGGTTATTGAATCTACTAGTAAACCTGCAGGTTTCTTGTTGATATCTCCGCGACTCCTACTGTTTGTATATTGTATCGAGACTGCATGGAAGTACGTACAGTACATATTGGGTTGTCCAGAAAGTCCATGCCAATTTTTTGTTGGTGGTGTAGGTTTAAATATATTGAAATGGTTGGAAACGAATAACATATATCCATCCCTTAAAAGATGGAAATGTTGTGAAACAAAATGGTACCTATGTAATTCAATAAATATATATAAAAATTCAGATATGCCTTTGCATTTTTCTTAAAACTTGGTACGAACTTTCTGGACAACCCAATAGTATCTACAACTCTCTCTAACACCATACCTGAACCCTGAGGAATTATCCAGTATTAATGGGTACTTAATCTTATTATTTGAATATATGCATAGCACAGCAGCAGATTGCTTAGGAGGTGAGTGATAATAAATCTACTATTGGACTCGTAATTGTCTTATTGTTATTTCAACAATTCCTGTTGAAAGTGTCTACAAATCCACTTAATAGAACCAGCTCCCCTGGATACCTATTGGACTTCACGATGAGTTAAGAATTCTTCAGTATTAATAGAGCCTACTAACTCAAGAGACCCGAAAAAACTACCTATTCAATTTACATCTAATAAACGAATACTGTGTTCTTCTCATCCCCCTTTGCGTTATGTGGTATTCTACAGAAGCTTATCGTGAAAATTACACAAAAGATTAAGAATAATCTCTATTGCTACCTCTAGAGTATCGACCTAGAGTATTCCTAGGACCTAGAGTATCGACTACTCTAGCCATGATTCTTCCATGCGCATACTCCTCGCGCAGCTACCGTCGAACCGTATTATCCTATATCGAGTTTCGACTACACCTAGCTTTTAACCCTTTGGCCTACGATTTACTGAAAGACCGTGCGTGCCATAGTCAGGTATAAAATTCCTTACGCACGAGCCTGACTCGTGCTTCTCGCGTTCGACTGAATTCTATACTCGCGCGTTATTATAGCTTAAATGGTTAATGTAGGTCAAGTAAACTCAGATTTCGTTCCCTCGCGCCACCGCAAGGGTACGTCGAGCAATTATATCAATCATGTCGGTCATCCAGATTCCAGGAAAACCTCGCGTCTTCTTTTCCAGCGTTACCTGTTCGGACAAGAATTTATCCACCTGTCTCCCTCAATTACTCTTACCGTGCGAGTGCGCTACATTTCGCGCGATTACGCCGAGGTACGTTTCGAGCGATCAACGCCGAGTGACTGATTGGTTTGGCCTTTGCGCGATTTTCCTCTATCTTGCTCTCTTTCCTGCATCTTTGTCGAGGCTCGTAAAAAAGTAAGAACGTTGCCTAGGCTCGTTCTGGGCGTGGCGGTCGACAAAAAGAGCGAGAAAGAGAGGGCGAGAGAAGGGGAACGGGCCGAAGACGGACAAAAAGGTGGATGAAGGGAGACGGAGAGACACAGAGGTAGAGAGACGGGACGACGTAAGATCTTGGTTCGTCCGTGACTGGAGGGAATCTCTAGTGGGATAAGATGGACCCCATGGGCCCCGATGGTTGGTTACACGAGGGCCAGGGTTAGCCCTCGGGCAACATTCCCCGGTAATGGTCGGGTTATACCTCGGGTAACACAGATGCCCTCGGCTACGGAGGGAGAGATCGCAACGAAAGAAGAACTTCGGGCTGACTTACGACTTTCTCGATCACTCGGCCGCGGGACGATGGGGACCGTCTCTTCTGACGATTCCTGTCGAATCTGGAGATCGATAACGCGGTGATTCGGATGCAGATAGGGTGCAGGTGATACGGGCCCGTTTAACGAGCCACTGACGCGTTTGTTATTGTCAATGTATGAAATTCTAGTCTCCCGAGGGGTACAAATGAAGATTGTACTCGACGTCTGTGTGATTTTCACGATAATAAGGCTTTTACCGGGTATCGACCAGCAGGGAGAACATTTTAATGACGTGGGATATTCTGTGGAATGCCAGGTGGAATGGATACGTTCGTTTTGAGATTCAAGTAGTTGGGGAGTTATACCTATTCTTTAAGAAAATGAAGAATTTGTGAGTGTTTCATTCTGAGGTCAAATGGGTATATTATAGACATTTTTGTTTAGCTGAATACACAGGGTGTTTCCTACTTTTCCTGCACGATTGTAGGAGCATGATCTTTTTCTTTTTAATTGAAATTTAAACGATTCTGAACAGTTCTGTGCAATCAGAATTTAATTTGGAGCACTCGAAGTGGCGAACAAAATTTTCTCGGAGAGAAAATAATGACAAAAACAAGTGTGTACAATTTTGTTAATATCGGCCTAACCGTTACTATTAATATCTTACTATTAATACTGTAATACCTATTAAGATAATATACAAAATCTTAATATCTTAAATATTAGATACTGTATATATTATCCTTAAGACATTAAGTCGACCCTGATAAAAATAAGTTCGTATTTCCAAAAAATTGTTCTCGCATCTACGACAAAAATACTAATACTATTTCAGTCCTTTTCATCGAAATATTTTCAAATCTTCCCATGTTCTGCAACAACTTCTTCTTTCCAGAGTCCTTAAAAGAAACTGCACTTCCTCAACTATCTACAATGTTTCAGTTCAGTGCTACATCGTTCAATCGCTGTACCTCATCCAATCACAGCATCGTTGCTCATTCAAACCGTAATATTGTACCAGGTACATCGATCTTCTGACTTGTTGAATTTAATGAACTTGGTTACCGAACTCGTAATTGATGCATTTCTGTTGTGTCTATTACAGTTAGATCTCACTCGATTGATTGCGCAACACCGCTTCCTCTGGTATGAATCATGTTCAACACAACTTCTACTTTATACCGTGTAGCAAACCGCTATGGCGAGGATTATCTCGATGGTCACGAGTGGTTAACTAATTTTAATAGGACTGGCTAGGGTGGATCAACTGGTAATTTTCTATTTCTATGCGACTTGGAACATAGACGGAGCATCGATAAATAGTCAACGTTTTGGTTGAAATATCTACTATGATTTTCTCGAAGAGAAATGGAAATTGAGAAGAATGTTGAATGTGTTGAAACTGTCCAACATAAAAGTGTGAATATCAGCTGTGAAAGTAACAACTATTCAAACTAAACTTCGGTCTCATCACCAGCTCCAGTGGAAACGGTCAGTAATAAGCTCACCGTGGATCGTCAAACAAGGTTGATGTGCAAGTCGTTTCACTATATCAGACGCCTCTCTTTTATTTCTTTATATAATTACACAAGGACCTACATTCGGAGTAATACCATTGTTTAAAGTATCGTTGTACTGCAAAAGAAATTATACAAAAATGGCAAAAATTATGCTCTTTTGTTTAAACACCTCTAAAAATGCAATTTTTAATTTTTAGGAAGGGGAAGTTCGGTTCATATAGAAGAAAGACATGTCCTTGTAATAAATTTCCAACCTTATTGATTTCAGATGAAAACTGGCCTTCAGAATATACACAAGTATCTACGTTCCATGGCAGCTTCCATATTTTCCGAGGAAATACTTCCAAAAAATTACAATATTTCCTGGAATGTATGTATAAAATGTTCTTAATGTTTCGATAAATTATATATACATTCCTTTCTTGCCAATAAATTCATGCAAATCAGTAATTAAAGCTAGCGAAGAATGTCATACCGACAGAAAGAAGGAAAAGAGCCGGTGGCAGGGATTCGCGCTTCGCGGCGAGAAAAAAAAACCGCGAAGGAACGATCCCCGTAAATCCGTCGGTTTCCCAGAAAAGAAACAATGTTCCCTTCCCATTCCCCGTGGCTCAGCAATGCGCCGTAACGGTAATTACACCCGTAATCACCCCTGATTGCTGGAGAGAGGGCTCCGGTCTCGCTATCTTTTACGCGAGCTCTCCTCCGCGATGCGTACACCAGCGTCGAACAAAACGCCTTTCTTCGACAGGAATGCGCTCGATGGGACTCCGCGGGTCGGGCTTATTCTTAGGATTCTCGCTATAGTGGAAAAAAGCAGTTTTAACACTACACTGGCGGACCTGGTACGCGAGTACCCGGTGCCATGGCCTTCTCAGCGAAATACGATACTTCAGATGTCTTTGGTAAAAGGGAGGATGGCAAAAATCGGCGATTCTTATGTACCTCCGAAATTTAAATTCTATTATATTGGTAAGACATCATTCGTTAGGAATTATAAATTAAAGTCAATAATTGAGAACTTATTTTCAATTTCTATAAAGAGTACGCATTACCACTAAATATTACTAATGTTTTCACTTCGACAAAACAAATTTTCTAAAGCTCCTAAATATTTATTCTTTCTCTTTTTATCGAGCTTCCTACTTTCCTTCTATGAATAAGAAACGAATGTTACCTTTGTAGACTACATCTGACAAAGAGTACCGAGTGAAAAAATACATCCCAGTGTATAAATTCTTGCGCAACATTTTCTATCGTAGGCAGAGATGACTCAAACGGCCTCGCACCGTACGCTAATCCGTAGGATGTATATCAAAGTCAAATTGTCCCGACTGGCCTTCGATTGTTGCACAATGTCCAGCAATTTTGCCCCTGAGCATGAAAAAAAAAAGACAGTTCGTGGAACTATTAGACGCGCATTCTTTAAAGGTATACGAAACCATAGTAGAACGGAAGGCCATAGTTCCGCTCGGTTCGTGGCATCTGAAAGAATGGAATCCGTTGATAATGACGTGTAACCATTATCCAAATCAAGATACTATTGTGTGTCATTCGCTGTATACGTGTAATCTACATCGAAGTTCTCTCACGCAATCATTCATCTGGGAAGCAAAAGCATTTTAGAAGAATTTACAGACAATGCACGGATTCATATCAATTCAAAGAAAAGTTACGTTTGTAAATTTCATAAGTGTAGCTAATTTTCTTTTGCCCTTTCTTTTAACTTTTTCTTCAGTTATAAATGTATATTAATTAATCCAATATAGGTATACAGTTCTACTGTGCTCACTCCTAAAATGTTTCGACATCAAAATGCTTCAACCCTACTGCATTATATCCTTAATGCCTCAAGCCTGACATACATATGTTCTAAAACTACCCAATTTCCAAATGTTTCAATGCAGCATTTTTCAAACCTAGTCTGCCTAATCTAGACTATCCTAACACCTGAATACCAAGATATACCCCTCCTCTCTGCCCTAAATCATCACAAGAACTACCCCTGTGTTTACTAATCAAAAGTAGAAGGCTCTAATTTCCTAATTCTCTAAAATGCTTCAATTTTACAATGCGACTATCTTTAAGTGCTCACTTCTACAATTTTTCGACATCAAAATGCTTCAACCCTACTGCATTATCCTTAATGCCTCAAGCCTGAAATACATACGTTCTAAAACTACCCAATTTCAAAATGTTTCAATGCAGCATTTTTCAAACCTAGTCTGCCTAATCTAGACTATCCTATCACCTGAATACCAAGATATACCCCTCCTCTCTGCCCTAAATCATCACAAGAACTACCCCTGCGTTTACTAATCAAAAGAACCCAGTTCCAACAAAATTTATATTACTCTACCAAACCCAAGCGTTTGTTTTACAATCTCCCGGAACATGTTTGTCTCAAGTGGCTCCAATAATTTGATCAACGACTGTGTGTACGGGGCCAGGAACGAGGGTATCCAGAGCGTTCCGTGGGTTATTCCGCGTTCTCGTGGCTGGTAACGAAGCGGGACCTCGCGTTGCATTACGGAAGATAGATGGAGTTCCGTTGAACGGACCAGAGGGGGATAAAATGTGGCTTCCACTAGCACCATCGCCAAGGTGGAACGCCGGTACCAGCAGCGCCACCGGCACCAATCCTCCACCGGAGGCCACTATCTGGAGCTCATCGCATATTTCATCCCGATCAAATTATTCCGAGGAACAAAACACGCCGGGTGCGTCCAAGTGAGAACAACTTTCGACGGACGGAGGCAGACGAGAGCCGATCGTCGTCCAAGAACAACAGGAAGGAAAAAGGTGGACAGGGTAGTTAAAGAAGACAAGAAAGTGAAAAAGTGAAAAGGACACGATCCCTGGCACGGGAAGATAGATTCGCTCGACGGACAGAGACAGGAGACGGGGAGGAAACGAGACGGGAGGAAATTCCAGGCAAAGCCGCCGACTCCTAACCGATATATCCAGGAGGTAAACCCAGGGACGTCTCTAGGACGCTTGCCACCTAACTGTCATCTCGGATGCGTTGCACTTCTTTTCGCTGACGAAGATTTCGTTCGGGCATTGTTTTTTTTTTTTAGACGTTTGCTTTGATCGGAGAGTATTTTCTAAAAGGGACAGTAGGAGTTCATTTTTTAACAGGAGAATACTAGAGAATTCTGGGAGCGTAGTTGTGGTGAGCATATTAATACAAACATCTATATTCTCAGCAACTTTGTCTTCTATGCTAATTTAGTTTAAACTGGGGAGGTTTTGACATGTCAGATCTGACATCAAATAATTTGATAGAATTGTCACTTAGGAGGGAGAGCTAGAGTCGTTTCCCTCAGGGAACTTTATATTTGTAGGGACGAATCTAGAGTTTGAACGATGACATCTTGGAGAAGATTGTTTTTTATAAGCAATAAAGGTTCAGGTTATAAAAGTCTTTAGATTGAATTATTTTTATAAGGAAGTGTATTGATGAAGTGTGTACCTTTGTTAAATGTTTACATCGTTTTTCATACAACATGTAACAAAATATAATTTAATAAAATGATTAAAATAATAATATTTAAATTGAACTTTCTGTAAATTAAATTAATTTTATATGAATCTTTATTTAAAAATATACAAACAACGTCGTATAGATCTCCAAATTTACCCCTTCAACAGCCACAGCTGTCTTTAGATAGGAATTTCGCCCATCTCAGGTGTGCGTCCCCTGCATTTACAAGAATTTCAATATCTACATACAACTCGAATTCTAATTCTGCTCAAACCAACAAGCTATACAAAATTTGTTTCTTGTTGCGTCCGAATTTTCTATTTGTTTTTCCAAACCTTTCCTTACGTAGAAATTTCGCCCATCTCAGTTGTGAGCTCCTCAACGTCCACAGGAAGTCGAATACCTACATACAACTAAAATTCTAATTTTGCTGGTTCCAGTACGCAATATACAATTCGGAATCTATTATTTCTCCGCACCTTTACCTGGACAGGAATTTCGCCTCATCGAGGTGCGCGCTACCCTGCACCCAGGGCACGGTTCGCGCCTGGGTGAACCCTAAAACCGCTCGAGCAACGCGAACTCTCCTTCCTGGACGTCGTTCCTCCTTCTTCGTCCCCCTTCTTCGGCTTCCAGCCGTCCTGGTACCCGTCCCTCCTGCCCCGCCATCAACATGCACGGGGCTTCATTAGCGTTCGCGTAATATAAATCAAACGTCGACGCGTTTTAATTTATAAAACGCCATTACACCTTATGAATGACCCATTCATGTGAGAGCCTTCGCTTCGTGGACACGTGTCCCCGTTGTTACGACCACGAGAGTCGGAAAGGGAGACCCGGGACGAAGGAAGACGGAGCCAAGAGAGGCGGAGAAGAGAGGCGGAGGGCACACGAATAAGAAACGGGCAGAGGGAGAGCTCGAAGGAGACGGAAGGATGTCCAAAAAAAGAAGGGCGAAGAAGGAGGACGAGGACAAAACGAACACCACCGAGAGGAGCCTTCCATGAAGGAATTTTCTCTCCATCGTGAATCGATGGAACTCTGAGGTTCGATCGGTGACCGTGCAAGAGGGAACAGTGAGAGTGAGGGAAAAGCTGGACGTGGAAAGGGCGAACGATGGGAGAAGGAAAAAGGAAAATGCGAATTCCTTGGATGGCAGAAGAGCTGCGAGGATATTACATACTTGCTACTAGGGGACCGCTGGTCTCTTTATTGCAATTCTCTGTTTTCTTTGGATGACCTGATTCGGAAGGAATGGAATTATTATATTTGGTTTAGAACTTTAATCATTAGCAAGAAACAAGCATCGGATATTGAGTCATCCTTATTGGAGTCTATGCTGGAACATCAGGTTGTTACTCAGCCTAAGTCACTCAGCCTTTCAAATAAATATTAGACAGCTTGACGTAGATAAGTACTCGATGATCAGGAAAAATGTGAATTGTTTGGATAAAAACAGAGGGTTGCATGGATAGCACATTCTTGCTACTCGTCATTTTATTGCAATTCTCTATTTTCTTTGAATAACCTGGTACCGAAAGTAATGTACTTGGTTTCTAACTTAGATTGGAAAAGAAGATCGTAAATTTTCTTTCTAAAACAAAAAATATAATATCACTTTCTATTATCAAAGTAATAACAAGGCTAAACGTTTTAAATTTGCCTGCCATTGAATGGGTTAAGTGCATGTGTAATCGATTTATGTCACGTCTAAGGCGAGGGTGTCTTCTCCCAGGGTGACGTTCAATCACTCCTAATCCAACAGTTTCAAATAATTTTTAGATAGATCAGAATTTAATATTATAATAACTATGCTCTTCTAGGTCTGCAACATATACAGCTTGTAATACTTCTCATGATAAAACAGTCTGCACCGAGGTCACACAGTTCAACGAAATACGCGTGTATTCATTTAACGTGTGTCACAACTCGAGCAGGGCACTTGGCGTCCCTTCAGCATCCTATCCAGCGTATCCAGCCAATCGATCACAGAACCAGGAGACACATCTGTAGCGTCGATGCAATTTGAGGACGCTTTGAAAGCAGGTAACGCTATTTCGCTTTCCAACAGTTTGTGGCTGGGTTAAACGCTGTGAAATGGACGACACCGCGCAAAGTAAAATTAACAGTGAATAATACTTATAAATCGTGGCTATCTACATAGTAGAATCCACTTACTTCGCATAAATGCAAGAACTTGGAATATCGTACGAAAATAATAAAATAAATTGCTGTACGACTTTAGGCCTCTCTTCATGCTGAGATCTACATATAAGATTCAAGATGATATCAAGATTCACTTTGTGAGATTGTCAAGTAGAAATGTCCAATGTTCTTCAATAATAACGATGCACATAGACACTGTGATTACTTTACTTGTAAATGTGTCCTATAGCATAAGTATCCTTCCTTACTTTTAACGCTGTTTAAAATGTACACAAACTCTTCAACGTAATTTTATTGTTCTTGGCTCTCGTCTCTATATTATCACTCTTACAGTTTCTGACATTTGTTGTTAAACACCTTGTATATAGAAATTCTCGATTATCTTGTACCCCGTTCTGGGTCAAAACTTTTGTTGTCTAAGGCAACGTCTGCTAAAGTGCCTTACTGACTCAGTTTACGCCGAGCGTATCAAATACGTACCAAGTACACTGGCCACAGCGATTCTTACTCTCCTGGTGCAGGCGCCAACCGACCTGGTGACTTTCTCCTAGAAGGGCAAGTATTACCGTGGCCAGTGTACTCGGTACCTGTTTGATGCGCCCGGTGTAAACTAAGTCAGTGAGACATTCGCGCATCTGACTAGTCGTTTAGATAATTTGCTAACATGTTTCGATAGATTTCTAGTTCGTCAGTGTGTGTGTGTATCTTTCTGTGCAATTTTCAGATTCAATTTTGGAGATGACTATCTGAGTAATTGCGTATTTGTGATTGCAGAGAAAAGTGTCAAAGGGAAAAACGAATGGCTCAAGGTGTACTTTTATTATAGGTGCAATGATATTTGCAGTTGCAAGGTTTTCTGCGAATACATTTTATATTTTTACAATGATGTATGGTTTGATTGGTTTTTATGTTTTGTAAGATCACTTTGTCGACTTTTATCCATGTACAGAGTGTACATATACATGTACAGAGGCTTTTGCCTCTTGACTTTTCTCTGACTCTTGTCTAAGCTTTCTAATTATTTCGGTAATAGAAACCTGATAAGAAATTTCCATAAATCTAGTGTTAATATACTTTTGATGAAAATTTACTGATATTTTTATTCACCTCCAACACCTAATGAAATGTTTCAACAAATAAAACACATAGAAACTTAATTCATAACAGATAATTTTAAAGCAGTGTCACCGTTCCCTCCAATTTTCTGGATAATTGTAAACAATAGCTTATTTTTTATTAATTATAATTTAGTTAACCGTAGTCGAAATAGTTTCAAGGGTATGGTAAGGCCCATAATTTGAGTTACATTTCAGTACTTTTCCATGAGAGATAAAAATGTAATAGGGTCCCGTAAGTATAAAAGTATTCCTATGCACCCCATTTTAAATTTTCTTGCACACCAACTTGGTACCACTTCTATTAGACATTTCCTTCACTTCTCTATCTAAAGCAACCCAGCGATGAGTCCCCCAGGCCCAGAACGGAAACGCTAATGTCCTCCTTCCTTTTTCACCTCAGGTGTCTCTTGGGTTCTATCGGAATCGGTACAGGGCCTGAACGTTCGGCAATTGGCGCAGGAGAGGTGCTGCTTACGAGGAGACCGGCGCAGGAGAAAGATCGGCATGTATAATGGAGGGGAAAGAAGGACGTTGAAGCCCTGTTGTGACGCAGCCTTAGCTTCATCGAGGTATATATCCACTGGACCTGCTGAGACCCATTCTCTGCCGGCCGCCCCCTCTGCCCTTCCGCCTCTGAATCCCTCACGTTATATACCGGGCCCTTGCCCCACCAACCATGCTCGCTTCCACTCGCTGCCTCCGTCCCGCGTCGACGATTCCTGTCCTCAGAGTTCTCCTTCCACATTCCATGGGTCCCAAGTCGCCGTGCGGCGGAGACGCTTGGGCGGGAGGTGGAATACGAGAGGCCCTATACAAATCACCGGGCTACCGTCTTACCCGGGCTCATTCTTTCTCTCCCTTTCTCCCTCTCTCTCATTCCCGACTCTCGTCCTCCTCGTCCCTCCTTCTTCTTCCTCTTCTCCTTTTATCCTTCCCCACCGCAAAGCGCTCTCTCTCTCTCTCTCTCTCTCTCTCTCTCTCTCTCTCTCTCTCTC
>NC_071976.1:5577518-5606421 GCF_026283585.1 Hylaeus volcanicus | reverse complement strand
TCTCTCTCTCTCTCTCTCTCTCTCTCTCTCTCTCTCTCTCTCTCTCTTTCTCTTTCTTTCTCTCTTTAACTTCGATTTATCGAAGTCTGACCGTGTATCCCTGTCCTTTTCGATCGCGAGCCAGTCTATTATCTCTCTCATTTATCGCGTTCTCTCCCTCTCCGTCCTTCCCCCTCTCGTGGTCCCACTCTTCACCTTTTGGGCCCCGTCCCTTTCTCTCTCGTCTTTTCTATATAATACGCGCACGAGGGGTATGTCGCTCTCTTCGTTCCGCCGTTCGCGGGCCCCGTTGCTGGGCCCGTTCGTTCCTTCCTCCTCCTGGCTACCCCTCTCCCCCCCTCCAACCCTCACCAACCCCCTCCATCATGCACTTTCATGTTCCTTTTCGTCGGTTCCTTTTTCTCCTGTTGCGAACAACACGCACCTCGACCCTCGGCCACGCACACGTACCACGCGTTGACGCCCAAAAAATTTGACGTTTCATATAAATTACTCGCGACGTCCCCTGGGCCCCGCTGCATATCCACGTTAGATAGCCCGCGTGGTCCGCGGGGCGATCGATGGGAATCATTCAGGCGGAAGATTGAAATTAGGCAGGGAAATGGAAATGGAAAGTTGTCGGTGAATTTTCCTGTTAATCCACTCGGTCGTTCGACGTAATTCTATGTTCGAAGAACGAAATATGACGGAATCTGCGTCGAACGTATTTCGGCTCTGTTGTCAAATATTTTGAAAATTAACACCGAGGTCTCATGGGTGCAAATTTTAGGATATCTATTTATTATTTATTTTGGACTATTTTGGATAAATTGTATGAACGAAAACAGAGACGAAGGGAGGATTATTTGGTGTATTCAAGTTCTTGATCTCCTGATACACATCACTTTATAGATGTGAAACGAATATGTATGTTCATTCAAATATTAAAATATACTTTCAACGAAATCTAACTCGAGAAATTAATAAACACATTAACTGCACTCCTACGAGTTAATTCATAACTGACAAATAAATAATTGATAAACGTTTAGAAGACCAAAAATAAAAATCAGTATATCCTACACGAGCAATAAAAATGAAATAACTAACATGTTATTGGAAATAATTTTATTCAAAAGCACTTGGAGCGATAGACACATGAAAGTGCACGTCACACCATTTTTATATCCAAACTTTTGTTTCAGACGTCCCCCGATAGAACCTTCGAATTTTCGCAATCCAGTTACGAAGCAAGATGCTAATCAATTAGGATAGTCGCGGAGTAAAACATTCGAGACGATTCGTAAAGTCTCCATCGTCCGGTCACGTCCACCGTGCCAGGAGGGTTGGTAACCAAAGAACGCTTCGGCGGCTGCTCACCACTCGCCCCGGGGCGATCTTTTTCGATATCTATTTTTAGTAAGAAGCATCCAAGACCAGACGGTGGTGATTACAAAATTGCAGCAGCGATTGGTCCGTGTCATTTTACCACCACAGGCATGGGGATCGGGATAAGGAAGCCAAGAAGAAGAAGAAGAAGAAGAAGAAGAAGAAGAAGAAGAAGATGAAGAAGAAGAAGAAGAAGAAGAAGAAGATGAACAAGAAGATGAAGAAGATGAAGAAGAAGAAGAAACTGAAGAAGTCAGAGGAAGAAGAAGAACAAGAAGAAGACGAAGACGAACTGGCAGAGGCCGAAGAAGCATCGAGCAATAAAAAAAAAAGGGCTGCGAAGAGGACGGCAAAAAGGACGAAGAGGAGGGCAAAGATGGTAGTAACAATAACGTCGCGAGGAAAAAGAGGACGATGCCAAAGAAAGAGCTACCACGGCTAAGAAGGCCACCCATAGAAGCTCACCGGTAAAGGCAGGGAAGAGCTGGGGGCCCTCGTCTTGGAAGGAAAACACGTGGGCTGGCGAACAAGGAAACGCAGGTAGAAAGCAAACCCAGGGAAACGCGTTACGCCGCGGACGGGGCTGAAGAAGAAGCCCTGCGGTACCGTCCGACGGGGTACGGTTGGCGAACGTGGAGAGATAGGGACACAAACACGGACACGGCCGGGCAGCGTTCCCGCAAACCGAACGCACGCATGCAGGGGTGTGATGCCGCCTTTTTCTACTTGTTTTGGCTTTTCAGATGCATTTTTTTCCTGTCGTGGCATGGCTCGCGCGCCTCAAAACCCGCCAGCTCAGGCTCGCCGAGATGGGGCCCCGCTGGAATGTAGGAGGTAGGGGTCCCGCAGGGCCCTGCGAGGCCCAAGAAGGGTCCACACGGGTGGGGGTACCAGTCGGACCGGCTTGTCATGACTGGTGGGAAGGCAGAGTAGAGCGAGGGTAGTGGCGAGAGCGAGTATTCGGCGAGGAGAAGGGACGTACTCTCTGCAACGGGGCAGAGGGCGAGGCAGAGGAAGAAGACCACGGTATGCAGAAAGATCTCAAGATTAGTCAAGAGTTTCAGACTCCTCGGGGCTAGGGGGCTTGATGTTTATGCAATTTCGCTCTCATTTCCAATTCGTTCGTAGATTATACGCCGCTACACACGGCTAGGACACTTTCTCCTCTGCCTTAAGATTCACCGCGAATCGGTCGGTGAGCGACGATTTTTACTTGTGTCATTTTGAAACGAAAGTAACCTTTTTCTTTTTACCGAAGGTATAATAACTGACGATCGTGGAAATCCTCGACTGGACGTTAGAACAATGACGCGTGGGGGTATTTTGAAACATGCAAGAAAATAATGATTGCATTGCCATTGCAAATGGATGTTTGTGAATATTAGAAAAATATTGAAAGATTTACATGCAAGTTATATTTTTATAAGGATTACGTCACTGCGTTTCTGGAACCATTGACCTCCAATGACATAAAATAGTATATATGAGTAATGTAGATGAATAGAATCAGACTATGTCCTAAATAAGGATATTTTCGAAATTACTATTTTTTAGGGACCGCTAAAATTACAAATGGTTCGAAGAAATCAAAGACATAAGTTTAAATTGCAGCCACTTCGTCAATTCTGTATTAACATTTTTGTCCTTAGTTTACGCGATAACCACATTTACAATGAATAAAACAAAATGACTTTTTCTTGGTACGAATCATTAGGACAGACACAATACTGCTAACACTTTGGGTTCGCTCTGTCTGATAAGTAGAATATTCCACGTAACTTGTAAACAAATCGATCAGGACAATTGGAAATTTAACAAAATCTCGTGCATACCTGTATAAATAATCATACCAAGTTTCAAAAGATTATGTCAATTACTTCTAACATTCAATTTATTTTAACAATCCAGTCCTATTTCACCCGATGTAACGTTCAACATTGCATATAACTTGTAAACAAATTCTGCAGGACAATTGCAAATTTGACAATAAACCATACCAAATTTCAAAAATGTATGTTAATTACTTTAACAGCAAAAAAGTCATGAAAATTGCATGGAAACTAGTAAAAATAAAACAGTAACCCTTAAAATAGAACTATGTACACACAGTTTCTTTGTTTTGCTGACAATCAGGTTGAACTATAGGGCACGTCTTAACAGATTAATTTGTTATATTTTTCAATGTGCATATATTAACTTCAACAAGCAATAAATTCCTTCACCTGCTTTACCTTACTTTTCGACCAAAAAAAATTCTCAAAAATACGTCTACTACGAAGCCGTTACAGTGACGTGCCCTCTTAAGTATTTCTAAATCCCATCGCCAAAAACGCAAATTCCGTGAGGGAATCGAGCCGAGTCCCCCCTCGATTCACGTGGCTCGCAGCGGTAATCGTTCTTCGCGGAAGGCAAAAAATTCGGGACGCATCTGTTCGATGCCGGGTCTGTCAATCGGCGAGCTAACGACGCGTCCGTCACGAAATTGGGAGGGCAATTTGACGTTCGCGATCGTGTCGAGGATTCGCGCTTTCGCGAAACGCAACACCTAATGACTCGCGTGAGCTTCGGTAATTCGATCCACTCCGAAGGAAGTTAAAAAGTGGCGCGCCGTAATTCGAGGCGGATACGCTACCCCGCAAGTCATTCACGATGCTCATCGGCCCGTCCGACCGCATTTCGTCCGTTAACACGTCCACCGCCGAACTAATACTCGTGAACGATTTCCACGAGGCTACAGTGTTGTTTCGAGACCAGTGGAAACTTAAGGGATGAAACGACATTAGAAGGTCAAATATTAAGTGTTTCTCGGGATTTCCTTTTTAGAGAAGAATTTATTTCGTTTCTTCGTTAACTTTGATAATATTTTTAAGTACGCTTGGTAATATTTTCAATTGATTTCACACGGAAATCTTTGAGATGTTGCGTACATACCGTACTACTTCGTATTTAATAGCTACCACACCACAGAAATATTCTAAATCGGTTTTCTTTAAAACAAAGCTACCGACAAATTTTATCGTAGCTTTGAGCATGTTATAATACATTTTTTTGCCAAGTTTTTGCGTTTTTTGTAGTCATTTTGCAAAAACGATCTTTTATTGGTACTTTTATCAATTCCAAGCACCATGAAATTAAGATTTCAAACATTCAGAAAATGGCACAACTTTGATTCGAACTAACTCAGCTTACCAGCCCTTTTTTTCTTTCTTTAAATTAACTAAAAATAAATGTATCCAACATTCCTGATAGCAAGTTTTGACTTCAGGTAAATGTTTTTTTATAATGTACATACAACGCGATCGTTCATGTAGCTTTTTTAGGTTATCCTGTTCATTACATTTCATACCAAGAAACGTTATTTTGAGAAAAACACTTGATATTTTCGAAAGAAGAAGAAACCTATCGTTAAATTTTATTATCACTTACGATTAATCAGTGGTGCTAAATTCCACATAATACCACTTCTGCCATATAAAAAAACAAATTACTTGAAGCCTATTCATATCACTTGCCTCATTTAAATATATAACGTTTCATTTTTCTAATTTTGAAGTAAAATTAAATTTAAACGAAAAACACGTGAAAGCTTTAATAACGATATAAATAATTTTAGGCACTGTTCGTGCACTGTTTGGGAACCTGAACGAAGATTTAATGAGAAGAAGAGTAAAATAGACGTTTCACTTACCGGATAGTATTGCCAGACCGAACAGTTCGCAATCTCGCATGCCCTGCTGGCCAAGAAGCATGCATGTCTGCGCGTACACTTCTTTTACTCTCGACTTCGCCTGAAACAAAACGTACAAAACGTTAGAGGTTGATATAAATCCATTAAACTTTTGCAGATAAAATGACTGAACTCGTAATGAAGCTTTCAGCTGCTATAGTTGCATTGAAGATAATATTTATTAACCAAAGTATACTTTGTCAGTTTTACGACACTTTGATACGTGTAATATCAATATATTTAATAAAATAAAATAGACATTTTGTAATAAAAATAGGGTTCTATTTTAAGCGAACTTCCAATTCCATGCTTCATTAAATTTTAAGTAAATGAATACTTAAGACTATGACTATATGACTATAACTATGAAATAAAATTAAATAAATATAGAATTCTTTCAACAATCTCATTTGGTCATTTATAGAGAGTAATATAATTATGATTAAATGAACAATAATTTTAAGAAAGAAGATGATAATTTTATATGATTGGGATTTATTCAAGAGTTTAATTGAAGTCAGGACAAACATCCATCGGTGCAAAGAATCATTCTAAAATTACTAGTGTGGTTTACAGTTAAATAGTAAAGGTTTTTAAATAATGAAAAATGTAAATTTCCTTGAAATTAATTCCCAAAGTTTTTATTTTCGAAGAATTTCACTGTTCATCCCTGTCCAACTGCCCCTAAAAGGTTTCCCTGCTAAAAAACTTAACAAACCACTGCTACAAACAATCTGAATGGTCACTTTGCCTGAATCAGCCTGTAGATTCGGCAATTCCACCGAACATTCCTAATAATAAAGTATTCGACATTAATATCGCACCATTCAGTGACATTCCGCACCGTCGACAGTTTCTCTGTCTCCCGTATCGAGAATTCGTCGCATAAATTTCGACTATGTTGATACTGAATTTTATGTTCCCGTTCCAGCTGTGGTTTCCCGTGTTCCTCTTTCGAATAGAGTCGTTTGAAATGCCTGCGTAAACGTCTGTCAAAAGACCGTTGTAAAATGCGTAAACGCTAATGCCGTTTACGCAAGGAATTCCGGTTTCTCTAGAATGTGGGTTACCGCAAGCTTAAAGCTGTCTGTGTAAACGGTGCATAAATTTCAGGTAAACATTACCCTCGAATCGAAACGCGAATGGCGAAATGACGCTAAATGGCCCACGGATTTCACACAGCCAGATGATGATAGGAAATAATTTCAACTCGATCCTATAGGCCCATTTTCTGTATCCAAGTAATAAGAAAAGATCAACTTTAACAGAATTTTACAAATGCACTCATATTCAAATAATAATAAAAGAGCAATGTTAACTCGATTGCATAGATGCACTTTCCACGCACACAGAATGATAAGATATAACGTTTAATTCAATTGTAAAATTACTTCTGTTAGGATTATTTAAACCCGATTATAAAATTATTGTTTTAAACATAATATAAGATAACGCTTTAAATTTGAATTCGAATCAGTTTAAACTTAAGAAAATAGACAAATACAGAAATGTTTCAATGAAAATGCATGAGATTAACTATGACTCGACTGCAAAATTATTTGTTCAAGCTGATATGTAACGATACTTTATTATAATTAACAATTTCTAACCAAAAAAGCATGAAATTAATTGCAACTCGACTGTAAAATTATTCTTTCACGACTAATATGCAATAATAATTTTACATCTGAATTAGAATCAAGACGAACCAAGAAAATCTGCGAATACAGAACTTTCTGAATGAAGGTACTCGAGATGAAATTACTTCAGAAAGGAATCGGCCCATCTCCGATTGAATCTTGGCAGACTCGATGCTGGATAACCCAACGCGAAGTTGAATCGTCTGTGCACGACGATCTCAGCACTGTGAATTCGTAATTACATAATGGGACCGATGTCGGACAAGGGTTTCGAGAGCGATACAATCTTATTGCGCGTGCTCTATTACCGGTCACGTGCGTTTCGATCTCTCTTCCAAAGGGGAGAGACCTTTTCAGTTTACTGAGGTACACGCGTTAATTCGTTCGTGCACGACTCCTCAGATCTCTTTGATCGATGGTCACGATTTCTTTGGAGAAATGTGGTTTATTACCGGTTGTAAATTAGTTGGGAAAAATATTCCACGAGAACTTCAAAAATACACGAATATTTACGATTATGTTTCACCTTCTTCTAATATCCGAGTATAAGAAAGAAAATATTTTATTAGTAGTATATGTATCGAACAAACAGTTTAACGAATGATACAATAAGTGAATAAACGTCGGCGAAATAAGAATAATTATTAGAGAATGTAAGTAATAGGTATTGCTTTTTACAATTTTATTTATTTGGTTGTCCCAAAAGTTTCTTTCGCAATTTGC
Organism: Hylaeus volcanicus; assembly: GCF_026283585.1. NCBI lineage: Eukaryota > Metazoa > Arthropoda > Insecta > Hymenoptera > Colletidae > Hylaeus > Hylaeus volcanicus. Next base: position 5,598,963 of record NC_071976.1, on the reverse strand, counting down.
ACTCAATTATTTTGTGTGGCAGTGTTTATATAAATAGGCAATCTAATTTCTTAGATATTGATGTTGTAACAGTAATGGAGCAAAATGAATCGTACGCAATTCAATAATGTAATATTAGACATAAAATATTGCGTACGTATTACTTATTAATAAAACGAAAGAAACTTTTGGGACAACCTAATATTTTACTCATTAAATGGACAATTTTTTGTCAAATAATAAGTACGTTTAGATGAAACATGGTGTATGAGGGTTTTTCATGGCAGTAATTCGCGCGCGCGTATAATAACAATACGTGGATGAATGAATATTGCAAACGGTGAAAGCGTACCACATACCAGACTCGTTACAACCGTCCCGTGGCAGCTCGTAAACGTGGCTCTGGTTGATCCGTGTCATACACGGATCAAAGAATGTTGCGGTCTGCACTTTCGCTTCATCTCGTCCCCCCTCCAACTTCATATTTTACGATTCGTTAAGATCGAGTATGGTTAATAAAATAATTGTGTATACATGATGGAGTTAGTGATGTATTCAGATCATTGATTAGAGGACAGGCTCAAAAGCGCTAAATGTTCATCCAAAATATCTAGCCTTACGAGTGTTTAATTGCTTCAATTATTTTCTATTTTGCAGAATCCGAAGCAATTTTACTTTTGAATAAAAGTTACTAATACAACTTGTTTCAAACTTTCAATTTCAATTTATCGGTATCTCGATACTGATTAACTATTGTTTGAAACGTTTCATTGTGAAATTATGAGAACTGCCTGAGCTGAAACTGTCAAATCAGATAATGTGGTGGTCAAAGATGAGTAGACAAATGATTTCTATTATATTTATGAATCTTAAAAGCGTTCGCTCAGACTTATTGAAATGTGTGAATGAGGATAGGTTAAAAGTTGTGTGGTTTTCCCTTATAAATAATTGAAGAGCGATGCTGTTATTTATTGTATTGCATTCTGTTCTGTTGTGTTTCGTTGCGTTATGTTGTCTTATATTGTGTTTTATGATATAACATGTTATACTACGTTGCATTATTATGCTGTTACGTTCCATTATATCGTACTTTCCTATGTTTTGAAAGCTCCAAAATTCATTTCTACCCTTACAACATGTGCAAATAAACGTACCAAATTTCACAATATTCTGTCAATTACGTTCCTTGCAGAAAATCACGATACCTCGAAACTATTAACACGTTCGTCGCCACGTCACCCAGAAACGGGTGACAGCGCTTTCTATTAAGGAACTAAAAAAATAAATTTCAAAGGTCAAACAATAATGAAAATATGTCTGAACAGGTTTCGTGAATTTGCCGACGTTAAAAAATTGAATGCTACGAGAGATGTTAAATTATCTAATCTACAATAGCCTAGACAAAATTTTAAGTGTATAGAAACTTTCACGAGTTATAGCTTGGCAGCCAACGCGTTAAAAATAGAAGAGTACCCCTAAATCAAATGAATCTTCTCCATCCTAGAAAGGGAATGGCGAGGAAGCACCAACGATTCCACGTCCCACCGTTGCGAAAACTGATCGGCATACCGTGTGGCAGCTAGCTGACGGTACACCGCGGACCCGTGCACGGTAATCACGACTTAAGCACCGTATAATTATGGAAAAGTTTGCGGCGCAGCCGCCGCCATTGTTCCCTCTGCGCTCAATGAATTACAGATTGGATGGTAACAGGCGTGCGCGCGAGTTCGCACAACGAAGAAGAAAAGAAAAAAAAAAGAGCCACGTCGAACACCCACGGATATTCAACTCGCGATTCGCTTTGCATCGCTTCCTACTGCGCCGTGAGTCTTCTTTTCCTCTGGCCACGATATTCAATTAGCTCGAAAGACCGAGTAAAACCGCCCTGATCGACATTCGGCGACCCTTAGACCATCTTTCACTTAGGGGAAGCGAGCAAGAAAAATTTGTGTACAAACAATAAATAGGGAGACTTTCGGAGACCAGGATATTCATTTTTGCTAGATTTTTGGACGATAGGTTGGATAGGTAATAGCGTAAATTTTAGAGACTCGGACTAGTTTTATATTGATTAGAAAGGTAATGAATAGTATGGATTTTGAGGAACAGATTGTTTATTGTTGTCAAATTTTAGACTGATTAAATAGATAATAAATATTGTGAATTTTGGATACCAGACTATTTATTGTTGTCAATGTTTAGATTGATTAGATAACTATGCTAGGGATGCCCATATCAAATCTCACATATTCCCAGTCTCTTCTATACTGGGACTCGCGAATCCCAATTTACCTTCGTTGGATACCACAGATCCATGAACAACCCTGATCGACTTGTTCGAATTTCAATATGTTTGTTTCAACTTCCCGACTTTGGGTTTATATCTATTCAGTGGCAGGACTCAAGGCAATGTCGCTATCGTTTTCTACGTCTCCGCAGTTTCTTCCTAAACCGTAAAACCTGATCTTCTCGAATTCCATGCCTACCCGTTGCTGCTGATTCACGTAAATCGCGGATCTATCAACGCGCTGATCAGATACAGGAAACTATAAGTATAATTTACGATCGATCGTCTAAAATTGGAATCGCGATGAAAGTAGAATTAATGAACCGTGGCTCGTTCGTTTCACGAATTCCCTTCCAATCTCTATTCAGATTAAAATCATCATGCGAGTTCTAGCTACATCGTAAACATTTTCTTCCTCGGAGTAAGAAATCGTGCTCGAATGATACAAGTTTCAAGTGTGTTTCAGTCGTGTCAAAATTTTCAACAGAAACAAAATAGAGAAAATATAACCAGAATCAGAATCAGACAATTTTTCATTATGGCCTGACGTAGCCGTTGTTTTTAAAATTGTCTTTTCTCTATTGCTCTCAATGAATAGGAACATTTTTTCGTGAAATTCTGAAATTCATAGTCTGCCATTTTCTAATTTTTTATAATATTGAGAAGATCCTATGTCAGGTCATAGCCATAGGTATTGCATTATATTACATCATAGCTAGTTGAAGAAAATTTTTTGTCCGCTTGACTTCAGATTTAATCAGTGACAACAAAGCTGCCCAATTAATTATTACCAATGTCTTTTTTCCACTCTTGAAACGTTCAATAAAACGTACTGTACTGGAGATTTGAAAACAATTGACCACATACTTTCCTCGTAAACATTTTCTTAATTCTGTGAAATTCTGAAATTCATAGTATCCCATTTTCTAATTTTGTATAATATTGAGAAGATCCTATGGCAGGTCATAGCCATAGATATCGAATTATATTGCATTATAGCTATTTAAAGAAAATTGATTAATTTCACTTGATTTAGCCAATGACCACAAAGTTGCCAATCCAGGTGTCCAGGGTGTCATTTTTGCACTCTTGAGACACTCAGTAAAACGTACTGGAAGTTTGAAAACAATTGACCACATACTTTCTTTGTAAACATTTTCTTAATACACCCCGTTTTCTAAGGATATTTTACCGTTGTACCCCGTTGGTAATCCCCCATTAGGATAACAAATGCGACAAGACTCTGTGCACAGGTCATCCATAGCACCGCGATAACAGCAGCGTAGTTTAATAAACTCCGAATCCCATCTGCACAAAGATTATGCGCGGTGAAACCCATAAAGAAGCTCGAGTAATAGTCCTGCGCTATGGTTACTTAAAACCTGAGTGCCTCTTACAAATAATACTGTTACGAAACAACCCCCTGGGAAGAAATCATTTTACGGCTGTTTTAACAGCTTTATTCGACGTCACAAAGGAGGATTGTCATAACGCGAAGGAGCCTCTTTGCTCGGGTGATAAATGCACCTTCCATTGGTCCAGTGCGTCTCTGTTCCATCGACGAGAGTATTCGTTCCTCCTTCGAGCTATTAGTTTGGAGCGAAAGAATTTTTCGATTCGGCCAATAAAAGCCATATTATTTTACATGATTAGAAAGTTACCTGATGTAACACAAGCTATCCCGCTCCACGGAAACCGGTTGAAGTTCCGCTACAGTAGAGCATCGGAATCTTTCCCGTGTGTAGGAACGATCGGAGAAAAATCGGAGCAACAAAAGCGTCGGCCATCGAAAGAATGGGAACTCGCCAACGGCCAGCCAGCCAGAATTAAGGATTTGCGACTATAACGAAATTAACCGAAACGGGGAAGCTGGATACAGCGAACGATAAAACGGAGCAATATATATTTACGGGACTGACGGGAATTTGGGTAAAATATCGTGGTCATTGGGATTTCGGAGGGAGAGCGAAGAATTTTATTAATACGATGAAACGAGCGCATCGAGCCCCAGTTGCGCGATCCGTGGATCTCGTATTATACGGGGCCAGGGAACTGAAATGTTGCTTTATTATGAAATGTATACAATTTAATTTGCTTATTATTGATGAAAAAAGAATTCACATGGTATCCGCGGAAGGAATAAATGTTGTATGAATTCCTTTCTTTGCGTGCTTCTGCTGGGCTTAATTATAAAGGGTGTTTAAACCTCTGGAGGATATTGATACGTATGGGGACGCTTGCCTTTATATTAAAATTACCTTTGCTTACGATCGCAATTTGGGAATTGAAAAGTATACCATATTACTGTGAGACGGTATATTTGTGTGTTAAAATCAATTTACAGGTAGAAATTTTCTTGATTTTTGTGCATTTAATTAGAGAAAACAGATATTCATTAAAGATGCGTCTCTCGAGAGGTTAAAAGAGGCTTTGGGATTTTGTTTTTTTATTAAAACATAGATTGGATGGAATATATTGTAAATTGTGGAGTGAATATAATTATAATGAATATATTATGAAATATATATATTATTATATATATTATTATATATTACAATTTTATAATATTATATAATATAATTATATATATATATATACACATATATATACATATACATATAATTCAAGTAATATAATATATTTGTATTATTACAAAATAAAATCATGAAGTTTCTTATAAGAAACATTTTATACAAATTATTTAAATGATTACAATCAAGAAGAGAGCAAAAAAGATCATAACGATGAAGATAATGTAATTTCAATATTTCTCTCACCATAAGTCTTTCTACCATCCGATAAAAATTCTGTTCACAATTTTGTGGACGTTTGGGATTCTATAACATGTAACATTTTCAGCAAATTACAAAATTGCATTTTGATTTAAATTGAAACAATTCACTGTGATAATCTGTATGTTCCATTTAAAGGTCTGCGTTAAAACTACAAAATGTCTTGATGTCTATAAAATCGGGGTGGTCAATTTAAATTGAAATAAGCTCACATGATTTCTATTTAATAAAAGAACAATCAAGTGAAGTTTCATTCAAATCCTCCGTTAAATAAATCCACGAAAAACTACCCGAAGCGAACTCGAGATTTCAGCTCGCGAGAGGGAACAGGTGAGAGACTAATCGAGAGACTGTACGCGGAAACGTTATTACAATTGCAGCATTTCAAGCGTTGCCCCGAAGGAAAAGGTTCCTCATAAATGCTCAGCGTGGAATGCGCGCGCCGAAGTTGCGGAACAATTTATCGCCCCGTATCGAATATTTCGAGTCGTTCGACGCATTCCGGGGTCCGATCTTGTCCGCACCAAATCTCTACGGGCCACCATAAAATATCCGCTGGAACAGCCTGTCGGCTCGGATTTACGGTCGATCCTATCGGTGCGCATTTCACGATTCCGTTCCCGGACGGCCACGGGATAGATTCGCGAGATTGACAAAAATATCTGTCCGAACGGATCTTCCTCGATCTGAGATTCACGAGATTTGCGAGATTTTCGATGGAAAAATTGAGATACATAGAAAATAGAAAAAAAATTGAGACACATAAAAAAACAGACGAAGAATTGAAAACCATGACGTTGGATGACCAACACGCTTAGTTCATAACGTAACTGTTAGCATAGATTTCTCCATAGCCAAACACCCTAATCTCAGCCAGAGATGGGCAAAACCCTAGGCTTCGAATAAGTCTGAAGTTTGCCGATATATTTGCCTCGCTTCCTTCTTTGGAAAATGTTGAAAAGAGGAAACGAGACAAACATGTCGGCAAACTTCAGATTTATTCGAACCCTAGGGTTTTGCCCATCACCGATCTCAGCTCCAAAATTTCTATATCCTGTTGTACTTGGTATCCTTCCTAACTCACGACCATTCCTTGACCCCCATTACCCATTACTCACCCTTTAGAAATAGCAAATCAGAATTCAGTTTTCACTGGAACAGTGCGGATCGTTACTGTACAAAATATAAATTCTTCAAAAGTTTCTTTTTACCGTGTTGAACATTTTCCTTGGCTTGGAATTCAACATTTACTTCGAACGTTCCATGCTCATCGGATGCTCAACTCTATCTCTATATCCACCCGAGACACGGTCAGTTTCCCAGGTCCACGTGCATCGACACTTTTCTGTCCCGTTTGAAACGCGCGCGAGGCTTCACCGTGAAAACACGCGAACACCCTGTATAGCCGCGTACTTTCAGTTGATCAGCGTAACGAGGCTAGAATCCGAGTCCGTGATTTCATAGCAGGCCAACGCATATACGCGGGACCACGCAGGCAGAACGAGGAATTTCCTTGGCAACCGGGAATTCCGATTCGTGGTTACAAATGAGCCTGGCTATAATTAGGGAGATGGTATCGTGTGAGAAGGTGCGCTACGGTGCCGGCGCGCCTCGTGTTAGCCCGCGTGCTGTGCGGATGGTTTGTCTAACGACGCGAGGAGGCAATAGCCTCGAACAAGCGAAATCGACGTCGTTTGCAGGAAACCTTGGCATTGAAACTGTTACCGCCCTCGCCATGCCACGCGTTCGCCACTCGACTCTCTCTCTCTCTCTCAGCGGATCGTCATTCTTTTATGAAGCAACCAGTGACGGTTTCCAGCAATCCAAACGTAACAGTGATGTCTTCATTGCGACAGAGTTCTATGCAATACGAACTAAAGGCTTAATTGTAAAACTATTGAGTCATCTGTTAAAACAGCCACTGTTAAGTTAACCCTTTGCACTCGAGGCCTTTTATCTGGTATTTACCAGCAACTCGAGATGCTTTCTTAGCATTCTATTGCCACGAATGCTAACATTATATTGACTTCGAAAATGAAATCTCTAATTTGAGATTTGAAAATCAGGTCACCTTTGCCCCAATGACAGTCATTTTATTGGCACTTCGAGTTCCAAAGAAATTAAACTTAAAGAAAACCTAGCGGTGACTGAGAGTCACCTCTCGAGTGCAAACGGTTAAAACAGCCACTGTTAAGTTAATTCAGGTATGTATTGTATTTTAATATTTGTGCATGCTGCCTCCATATAGGAAAATCAAGCAATTCCTCTTTACAGAATTATAATATTAATTTTATATTATTATATTATATTATATTATATTATATTTCTTTTTCAAATACTTTCTATTTCGAAAGGTAAAATAAAATTAAAGCAATCCAAGAGGGGTAAGTATCAATCTCATGAATAGTATGAATGAATGTTATATGAATAGTATGAATCTCATTCTCCTCATTTCTATTTGCATTCATTACTAATTTATCTAATAAATTGATTAGCTGGACTTTACTATCGCATTATTAATGAAATAAATTTATCGAAACATGAGATGAAATATGAGGTCTAGTCTTGTAAAGGTCTGGGTAATAGAGACTTCATGTTCAGAGGGTGAAAGAGGTAATGTACCGGAGGAAATGGCTTCGAGAAGCAAAAAGGCAGACGGGATCCTATTTTCACGTCGTATCCAGCGTCCCGTGGGAAGTGTCGGGGACAGGATGATGATAACGTAAATAAGATCGCTTCCTCCCTATCAACGAAGGACACAAAGCTACGCTAATGAGCTTATTAAACGAGCTCCGATACAAATTGTCGATCATTTACGAAACTTCCTACAGAACATAGTGATATGAAGTCATCAATAGGGTTTTATCAAGTCCTTGCAACGTTGGATCGTTTTTCATTGTAACGATACTCATCATTTTTTTATTGAGAATTTCAACAATTGTTTTAGGTTGTTTTATTTAGCAAAGAGATTCAAATTTCAAAGTCAAATTACAGTTGGAAGTGTTATATATTGCACGAACTTAACGAAATGCTTGAAATTACTTCAAATAATTTAATTTGTTATCATATAAGCATTAACATTCATTACTAACCCTTTGACAGCGAAGGAGATATACATATACCCCCGAGAAATGGGGTCAGAGAAATGTTTGTAATCGTTAAATAAATTTTTACAAAATATCAGCTTGTAGGGAACGATGAGACGGAACTTTTTTATATTTACAGTTTATTCACGGGATGCTTAGTTTCGAAAATAAAAATTAAAAAGTTTGAAGTTCGTTGCAAAAATTGAATTTCAAGAAAAAGGTCTTCTAAGTTTTCAATTTTTATCTCTGAAACTAAACGTCGTATGAGTAAACTATACACATAAAAAAGTTTCGTTTCGTCATTCTCCATAAGGTGATATTTTTTTCCAATTCGACTTTTCAACTGTTTTTTTTTCTTCAAGAAAACAGCAACAGAAAAGGCCTTTTAAGTTTTTAATCTCTATTTTTGAATACATTTTTTGTAAAATTAAAAAAATGACCTAAAAAAAAGCATCTCTTGTCTAAGACGGTGAGACAGGCGATAAATTTGCACGAATATCGTTATCAGCGCCGCGTAAATTAGCCACGAGTCCGTGATAAAACCTCTGTGTCCCCGTTAGGAGCACAACTCACCGCGGAAAAGAGGCTCGTCAAAAGGAAACGCGAACAAACGTCAAACTTCCACGGCGTTATTCGCGCCAGGTACATTAATCACGTCCGCGGCAAAACGGCAACGTTAATCCGACATCTATGAATCATCGAATAAAACGTTCTATCAGCATTTGCCAAGACTTCGCTCCGCTAGATTTAATCGCAGCCTCTTTAAGTCCAAACGTACTCCATTAGGGAGATGAATAATGCCCGCGCCATCCTCCCTCCACTCGCTGCTCGTCGACGAAGCAGGTATTTCCAAACGGGATCGTTCGTTTCCTCCGGTGAGGTGAAAAATGCATGTGCACCATGCGCGTTAGCGAGCACAGACACAAAGGAATTTAGAGAAAAACTGCACGCGCCCAAGTTTCAAGCGTAAAACGCCCAGCGCGTCTCGTTAGCGCGCGAACAAAGGCGCGACCAACGTCTCTGTTAGGAATTCGCGCCTCTAAGGGAGGCTATTCTGGTTCGTCGACTCAAAAATGCCTATTTTTGTGATATTGGTGATCTTGAAAGTGTACTGGTGAAACTGTTTAATGAAATATTGGGAGAAATGGTGATAAACGAAGCATTTTACTGATATCAAAAAAATATATGTTGTAAAATAGCATGAAAAGATTTTATACAAAAAATATGGTAATTGTACCAGAATATAAATATTGTATTTCTTTTATTTTAATTCCAAGAAAATATGTACTGTATAATAGCATCCAATGATTTCATACAAAAGAATGTGGTAAATGTATACTGTTTAAAGTATGTATTTTAAATAGATATATCGTTAGAAAAAATTCCTGAATATCAGTACTCCCTTGACCTAAAAATTAGTGGTTATTATTAAGCTACACAAATATGTAAACATATTTACGAATTAGCGGAAAGAATTATCAATACGAATTTAGCAGAAATATAGCTCGAAGAATATACTTTCATTACACATAACAAATATTAGTATCACATATTCAGCACCGCTAGAAAAAATTCCAAAATATTAGTACTTGTAAATAATATTACAATCTTCTTGCAATTAATCTGTGAACAATTTAAATATCCCCCAAACTATTCGCGTCTCCACTTATGCTAATACACAGTTCAAACACATGCATTCCTCTATCCACCCACAAGACTTCATTCAAATCCCACCATTACACCTCGCAGCCGCTTTATTGGCTGCAGGGCTACACTACAATGTAAACGAGCGCGAACTTTTTCAATTAGCCATTCTGACCCCCCAATCCCTCCGGGATTCTCTTCACTTACACCGGTCGTTGTAAATGACTCTTACCAGGGACAAGGCAGGTGCATGTACCCTCGCGCGCCTTAATATATTTACTGTACTATACGCGAGTTTCTCCCGCATTGGTTATTCTACTCTCGCACGCCCACGCCGCGGATGTAACTAATCGCATTCCACGATTAGAAAATCCGGGCGTGCCCTCGGCATCGCGATGCACATGTTCCGATAAAGTCTGGTATTTCGCGGTCGTGTAACGCTCGGGCTCGTCAGGAGGACGTGCAACAAGGGGGGCCTCATGCGTTTCGAAAAACGGGGTCGGTGTTTTTATTTTCACGCTAGGATGTTACGCGATGGGAACACCTGACCCGTTTCGCAGAGAAAAGGGAACGCTCGCGTGCGGCCATTTTTGGTAATCGACGGGGAACGGAAGTTGTTACGCGTTGTTGAACAGCCATTTTTTATTCATTGCTTTCGAGTGATTTATTGAAATTATTTGTATTTGGCTAGATTAATGGGGAATGGTACTTTTCAGATTGAAAAAGTGCTGATATTTGGGATTTCTTTGGGGCGATACCGAATGATTGTAACGAATGTTTTGTAGGTACATTGAAAGTACATTCTTTGAACTATATTTCTGGTAATTTCGTATTACTAATTCTCTTGAGTAATTTGTAAAAAAAATATATTCATGTGGGTTAATAAGGAACCTCAGATTTCAGGTTAAAGGAAGTATTAATATTTAGGAATTTTTTCTAGCGATACTGAATATGTGATATTAATATTTGTCATGTATAGTGAAGGTACATTCTTTGAACTTTATTTCTGGTAATTTCGTATTACTAATTCTCTTGAGTAATTTGTAAAAAAAATATATTTATGTGAGTTAATAAGGAACCTCAGGATTTCAAGTTAAAGGAAGTATTAATATTTAGGAATTTTTTCTAGCGATACTGAATATGTGATATTAATATTTGTCATGTATAATGAAGGTACATTCTTTGAACTTTATTTCTGGTAATTTCGTATTACTAATTGTCTTGAGTAATTTGTAAAAAATATATATTTATGTGGGTTAATAAGGAACCTCAGATTTCAGGTTAAAGGAAGTATTAATATTTAGGAATTTTTTCTAGCGATACTGAATATGTGATATTAATATTTGTCATGTATAATGAAGGTACATTCTTTGAACTATATTTCTGGTAATTTCGTATTAATAATTCTTTCCGCTAATTTGTAAATATGTTTACATATTTGTGTAGCTTAATAAGAATCACTAATTTTTGGGTTAAGGGAGTACTGATATTTAGGAATTTTTTCTAACGATATATCTATTTAAAATACATACTTGAAACAGTATTTCCATCAATTTTAATAAAAATGTGTTCAACGCTCTGAAGCCTATAGGCGTCGTCTTGGCGCGCTGCCAAAATTATCGAATCATATGGAGACTAAATTGTCTTGATCATAATGGTGAGACCTGACTAAAATAAAAATTTGTAAGCACTAAATAAAGAGATCGATGAAAAATATACAATAAATGTTTTTGGTACGTTGCTCTGTTTTTGAAAGAATCGATGTCGAAGATCTTGGTCCACGCTTGCTATTCAGTACTTGTCTGACGCGTCTGACCATTACTAGCTGTTTCTACTTATTTCAATATTTATAAGCATCGGCGATGCCATGGCATTATCTGCTTTAACTGGTTCTCGCTAGTTACAAGTTAGATCTTCTCTTGGCATTCTACTGTAACTTGCATTTAAATTGTTAAGAGGAATTATGTTAACTAGTTTCCTGGTAAAACCTAGTTGAAACCTACAATTACATCGGGGTAAAAACATTTTATGCTGAACAATATTCGAAAAAGTGCTACGTCCACAGGGAAACCTATAATGTGGCACACATATTTTGCGAAATGGCAAAGCAGCACATCTATTATTTCCAAGTTTACTTCACTGTACTATTATTTTTAATACAAGTTCTTTCCATAATTATTTCCTGGCATGAAACACATTTATCAAAAAGAACAACACGTCCACAATATTGAAGCTTAGTATTCCATAGTATTTCGCATGAATAAAATAAAATAAAATTTCTAAAAAGCGACTGTGATGGAGCAAACCAAAAACCACGAGACGAAAATACAGAGCTCGTGCAAGAGTATAATTACTTTGAACAATTAGCTATAGAATCGAAATTGTAAGAGAACTTGTTCCCTCGACCCAATAGCATAAATTTCAAAAATTATAATCATGTTTAATATAATTTATAATGTGCAAGTAATTTATATTATAACGATTGAAAAGATTGAATGTTATCATTCGAAAGGTAAAATCATGTTTTAATTTTTGTGTATAATTCGTCCTAAGAAATTTAAGCTCAGACTGCATTTGTTTAGAAAAGTAGTTCGCTTTGAACGTGCACTTTGCAAATTTCACACTGGTCGAGTGAATTTTCAGCAAAAATGGTCGCGCAGTTAAAGGGTCGGAAATGATCACGCGTAACGGAACGAGATGGAAACGGTTATAAACATCTCGAATATGCATTGTCATGAATAATTCCCTTTCGTTGTCTCGTTGATGACGCGGCTGACTATACTCACCTCAACGACGAAGTAAAGAGGATCACCAGGAAGGGCTTGAACGGCGAGGTAGCGGCTGGCGGACACCAGGGGTTGAAGGCAGGACCGCGCAGCCGTGACACCGCTACCACGCATGCTGCATGCTTCATTTCGTCGCCGCTACGCCCAGCGTCCTCACTACGACAAAAGAAAAAAAAACAGATACAAATACGTCACACTACTTTTCGATACGTCACTTCAACACGTTGATTACCAGACAGTAAACAAAATTACATTGACATTGAAATTACCAAGCAGATCATTTTAACCCATATTAAAACCACTCGAGGGGTGAAACCATATTAAAAGCTCAAATTTCAAGCGTTTTTCGTAATTTTTTTTTATGGAGAATAATTGTACTAATTCTTCTTTAACTTTGACAATATTTTGGGTATGTTTCGAAGATCGTAAATGTTACTGAATATAAATAACACAATTTTTGCATAAAAACGTACATAAATTAAGCGTTGCAACGAGATTATTTTTATGTTAAACTAACGCAATGTGTAATAAACTCGCGACTCGTTAAATATAAATTCTGAGAATTAAGTCGACTGTTATTTCGTGTTAACTTTCGAATAACATTAAAAGTATGTTATATTTAGAACTTTTTCACTATTTTAACGGAAAACGTTTGTCGAGATCGGATGATAATTAATTTTAGGTAAGCTTATACTCGATTGGAATAATCGATACAAAACAATTAACCAATGGATTTTCATACGCAAGGACACAAAATTGTCAACTGCGAATTTTCGGAAAGGGAACTTTTGGAATTTTTTAAAAATTTTCCTCCTTATTGGACCACAAAAAAAAAAGGAATATTTTAAATCCGTAATTGTGTTCCAACCCCAAAACCATAGAAAAATGGAGCTACCTTCTTATTTCATCACACCCCTCGATTACTGCATTATGAGACTATATTGATCAATTGGTTCAATGCTAGTATGGATTCTTTCTTTCTCCCTACGATACATTTGGTACAGAATCTTTGTTTTAAGCAGAGTTTCGTTAAGGTGACCCGTCGATTAATTTTTCTCGACAGCGTCATCAATGACGAAATACATCGCGTCGAAACGAAGGAAGACTACCGGTATTGGTCCATGTTGCGCTTACTGGAGAGCATGACGCGGCGACGAAGAATAACAATGTACGAAAGAGCCGATAGGAGTATGCTAATGGAAACGGTAACCGGTCACACAAATCACGGTGGCATTTCCAGAGAATCCTGTGCCGCAGGAATGGGCCCCGACTGCACGCTTTACGATACGTGTGCTGAATCCCCTTGTGGGTCTCGGTCCACGGTAAATCACAGAATCGCTCCCGGCATTACTCCATTTTCATCTCCGTGGAACAAGAGGCGGTCGCGTGGATGGAGAAACGGATGGTCTCGCTCGCGCCGGAGCCAGCCACCCGCTCATAAATCCACCAGGCAATAAGTCCTCCAAAAATGCAACGCGAGGGCATCAGGCTCTCCGAGGAATTTCAAGCCCCCTGGCGTCGATTAATTGTTCCAATTCTTTGGTGGATCGTCGCGGCTGTTATATCTCGATTCAAAATTCAGTGTAAAGTTCAAGTTATTCTTCTAGTCGTTACGCGTAATTTCTTTCGCCTATTTGATTGTGTTGTTATCAGTAGACTAGGGATGTTTATGCGCGTATGGTAGGAGAAAATATAAAAAAAATATATAAGATATCAATAATAAAATAAATGTTACACTGTTCAGAAGATGACGCATACTTTCATTTAAATCTCAATTCTTTAATTTTATCCGCGAAAATAAGAACGAAAGTAACGAAAAGATGATGTTACGTAAGTTTAATATTCGTATTAAAATTTATAGATAGAATAATCTCACTTCTTTCCGTGATAATTAAAGTGTGTTCTTTTTTCTGATAATACAATGATATTAATTTGATTATATAAATGATCAAAAAACTTTCGAATCTATCTTTAAATCCACTTGAGCGATTATCATTTGTATAATCTACTACGAAAAGACGATGCTATTTAAGTTTGACCTTTGCTTCTTGTTGTAATTTATAGATAGAAGAATCTCATACTTTTTATTGATAATTACAGCTTCTTAAATAATAAGATATTCATCATCCCTCATCTTTAAGCGGTGGCGTTAAAAATATTTCAGCTCGTAGAAAATATTGGAAACGTTGGAATTATTGAAATATGGAAATATTCAATGAAATATGCGAGAAATATCGATCACTGGGTCACCTAACAGGCTTCACATTGGCAGCTCGCGTGACAAAATTAGCCACTCGGAGTCTGGCAGTGCAACAATAAGGTCAATGTCGAACGCTATCCGATTAGTGAGTGTAGTTCCACGCCAAATGCCTAAGAATAATGAAAGCTTCTTTAGGTTATCACCTTCAAGGTCCGAGAACCACTGACCAACGTGAATTTAGAATATAAAATATAGAATATAAAAATTAGAAGAGAAGAAGTATGTATTCTGCAGAATGGGCAACATGTTCAGTAATTTCTATAATAATAAACTTTATGATTACTTCAACATTCTACATATTTCATTACGTGTTCCTGATTTTTCGTTGCAATAAAGACGAACTTAAACTGCGATAATAACCATCGAGACAACAAGATTCGTCATAACGAGACACAATCAGGTGCACCCGTACCCACCAAAAATTCAAGGTCGGTTTTCTCGAAAACGAAGCCTCGCATGAAAAAGTTTTATTCCATATTTTCGACTCACTTTTTCACGTAGATTCACCCCCTCGACGCTCGTACCACCATTTACCGAACACCCTGTGCAACGACCAAAAGGAAATAGAGTACAACATACAGAAACAGAGTGCTCCATAAGTTTAATCCAAAGGTCGGTACCTATGCCTGAGGGCCATACCCGACCCCACCCGAAGGTGATGGGTTTGTAAAACGACAAACAGGCGCCTAATAACTGATTATTAGTACCAGTTACCATAAGGGGTTCTTATTCTAACGAACCTACACAGGCCGACCGGGAAAGGAAATGGAAAGACAAGCCCTCTCCATTATTACACTTCATCGAGGCAAGTACTCGGAAACCTCGTAAAACTTTAGTCTCCAGCAATTGTAAGGAATTTTGCTGTAGGGTCCTCTTGTTCTGGAGAGGTCTAGCACCATCGACCACCCCAGGGAACGGACCCCTATACAGAAACATTTTGGAGCCACTGTATGTAAATAGACGACCATCGCGATCCATGATAGAAGATCAACCGGTGTCCATCTCCGATTTCACCGAACCGCGGATCAACTATTTTCGACTGGTCCCGCGATTCGACGAAGTCGCCATGGGTAATCGACGAAATTGACTAATGGACGATCCACGAGAGAGCAGAAAGGAGGAGAAACCATCTACCCGCGGAGGGATGATCGATGGGATCCATTACCGAGAGACGCGTGCAATCCGCCCACACCCCGAGGAGCATCTCTCTGTCCCTTTTCCTCGATCCCCCTCCGCGCCATCACCCAACCCCGTCGTTCTTTTTCGCGTTACATACTCGTAGCCAGAGAGTTGTCTATTTCTCTTCCTCTCGGCTTGCAGCACGTTGATGCATTTACTCGCTTACCGGTATAACTGCCGCGCCATTATAAAAGCCGGTCTCTCCTTCTTTCTCTCCCTCTTGCCGTCTCCCCGCGCCCCGCCACACCCCCTTATACACTCCATCTCCTTATTTCTCTCTTACCCACCTACCCCTCTTTCTCTTTTCCGTTCGAAGCTCCGTCTCTCTCGGACTCGATAGCCAATGCGTTTCGCAGCCATTCAACCTGCGTCCCTGTGGCATTCTCCTCGCGACCACCGACCCCGTGCACCGACTTGCAAGGAAAATCATGGATGGCATAATTTTGCCTGGAATTCTTTTATTAAAATAGAGATTCAGGGTCACGTTGGTCAGCTGGAGGGTCGTGGAGTGGAACAAGCAGCGAATTGGGGCCCATCCTGGATAGCGAAGATGATCCTCAGCTGGGACATTGGATGATTAGGCTTATGAACGCTGGTGTTCGATAAGGGTCATTCGGTAAAATTAGATAAAGGACTAGGTGATGATAAAATGTTCGTTAATCGAGGGAAGTGACGATTCACTCGAGTCCTACGCGCTCAGTGCGATGACTCGTTGATGAAGATGCACCTCGAGGATGTCTCAAAGGTTGATAGTTTGATGTTGATTCGGTTTCTAATGTTATTTTGTGATTCAAGTTGATGTGATGATAAAATGTTCGTTAATCGAGGGAAGTGACGAGTCACTCGACTCCTACGAGCTCAGTGCGATGACTCGTTGATGAAGATGCACCTCGAGGATGTCTCAAAGGTTGATAGTTTGATGTAGATTCCGGTTTCTAATGTTATTTTGTGATTCAAGTTGACGTGATGATAAAATGTTCGTTAATCGAGGGAAATGACGAGTCACACGACTCCTACGAGCTCAGTGCGATGACTCGTTGATGAAGATACACCTCGAGGATGTCTCAAAGGTTGATAGTTTGATGTAGATTCCGGTTTCTAATGTTATTTTGTGATTCAAGTTGATGCGATGATAAAATGTTCGTTAATCGAGGGAAGTCGACGAGTCACTCGAGTCCTACGAGCTCGGTGCGATCACTCGTTGATGAAGATGCACCTCGAGGATGTCTCAAAGGTTGATAGTTTGATGTTGATTCGGTTTTTAATGTTATTTTGTGATTCAAGTTGATGTGATGATAAAATGTTCGTTAATCGAGGGAAGTGACGAGTCACTCGACTCCTACGAGCTCAGTGCGATGACTCGTTGACGAAGATGCACCTCGAGGATGTCTCAAAGGTTGATAGTTTGATGTAGATTCCGGTTTCTAATGTTATTTTGTGATTCAGGTTGAAAGGCTCCAGTAAGAAAGTATTTTCTTAGGATTGTCGATTTGCCGCTGCGTTACAGTTTGGATGAGAATCTTCCTTTTATTGACAAAGCATATATGTTAATAAGTACTCTACCCTGACACCTGCGCTGTAGTTTAGGTGAGAAATATTGACGAAGCATAGAGGTGCAAAGTGTAAACATTTACAGATATCGATTGTGTCAGTGTTAACAAACTCACAAGCAGTGCGAATTGGAAAGATCTTGGAATGCAGCATTTGGAAGCCTTGAGAAACAGTAAGAACTATTATGATTTGTATTTGATAACAGAGATATGGTAGAATGACATTCTTGGTACAATGATCACTTGGTCCTTCCGTTCCTACGTAATTTATTAGAGCATACTTGACCTACTGGTCCTCGACTTAATGCATCTAGCGCTTTTCAACTCGATGCATACTTAATCTATCAATCTCCGATGCTTCATACCATCCCCACTTTAATACGACATAAGGTCGTCGACCCAACGAAGCCCTCGGGCCGCGACACCAGGGGAGGTACCCGATTAGAATCGAAAAGCACGAGGTTCCGGTGATCGGCAGGGATGAAAGAACCGATCCGCGACGGGAGCGCCCGCGACTGGTTTTATCGTTCGACGAAGTGCGACGTGCGCGCACGTAGGCGGCGGTATATAAACAATGTGAACTACATTCCAGCAGCATGAGTAACCGTGTCTTGCGCACTCTCGCCACTCTTCTCGTCCTTTTCTCAGCGGCGATGCAGCCAGCGCGTACAAATCTAATTACCTAGCAACCTACCTACCTGGCGGGGGAAACCGAAGGGAGCCAGACCGAGGAAGGACGACGAACGGAGCCTCTTACCTCCCGTCCATGTTTGTCGCTTGGCTTAAAGACGTCGGGGTTGCGAGCTTGATACGCGAAGACTGAACAATTTCCGTTCTGACGCGACGCGGTTCTCATAAGCCTGTCGACACTCCCTGTTGGCAGGCGTTAACGCGAGACATATTCCATATAATGTCTTCGTTTATTTGGAGACATACAATCTGAACGGGGATTCATTAACACGTTGACTGCCGGACTGATTCCCAATGGAACGCCTACAGGGTTACAATTGTGTCTCGAGACAGTTGTAAACGAACACATCTGACGTTTGTCGTGTTACTTATTTTTGTATCGTCGTCAAAATCTACGAATTCTATTCAGACTTATCTTCATTGATACATTAGCTCTTAAAATGAACTGCTCGAGGTCCTTAGGAAAAATCTCTGTCACCCATATATGGGTGACGTGGCGTTCAACGTGTTAAACTGATTATTTGGCGATGTTGGTATTTTTTTTGTACGCCACATTCTTCTTGCGAAGAAATGCACATACGATTTTGTTGATATTATAAGCCGCTTCTGCTTCGAGGGTAAGTTCCGACAGGCACACAGCGTGATATTTCAGCGATCTAGCGGGACAAAACTAACGTGGTCCAATATCGCGGAAATTATTAGGCCGTCGGTACACGAAGCTACTCAAAAGAAACGTAATTGGTTGCATCTATGTAGATTATGCATCTATGTATACTCTATACAGAGGGAGATCGAAGGAACTTTGATTTCTTCCATCTCCGGGTCTCCAGTAGCAGCAACCTCTACGTGGTGAGACCTGGTAATCGGTATTATTCGCGACGAACAATCCTTCGTCGCGAGTAATATCGAGCTAATGGCTGCGAACTTGTAATAAGATCTTTAGATATAAAAAGTGCAAAGTGCAAAGTGTAAAGTGTAAAGTGAAAAGTGCAAAAGTGTAAAATGCAAAAGTGTAAAGTCAATAGTGTAAATGATAACAATTGTTTAATCCTACATTCTTATCGTGCGAGTCAGGTCGTGCTCAATCATGCCGGACCCTGTCTTTCAACTATTAGATCAGTCGTAACGTCTCTCAAGGATTCGTTCTTGGTCCTCTTTCATTTAGCATTTATGTATGAACGATTTATCGTCAGCAGTAAGTGTCAGGTGTGTATTTATACTGATTGCAGCCAATTGGTTAAGATTTGCTATGCTCATTGCACTGAGCCTGCCAAGTGTGAGACAGAAAATGACCTTCGTATGTTTTCGCGTTGGTGTGGCTTACACGCTTTGCAATTAAATCCCTCTAAATTCTCCGTCTTTATGGCAACTCTTCCTTCCTACGTAACTTATCTTCGCTTAGTATCTCGCTTGATCCGAGTGTCCTTACTAATGAAATTCCTCGGGAAGCTTGACGTAACGTTTGATCTATGTGTTTCGATAGTTACCTGTGACGCTCTGCATCGTCGCGTTTCTGTTTTCTGCATACTTTCTGTGATTCAACTAGACATATTTAAATCGAGTTCTTTCTAATATTCGTACTTTTTTCATGTTTGGTGGTTGCTGCATACTTGCAATGCTTCAATTTAAGGTGTTTTGACTTAAATTCAATCTAAATTCGTATTTACTTCATGTTCAGTGGTTGTTACACAGATACCTTGGAAAAGCAACTTAAAGGAAAAATTGTACTTAGTCTATCCAGATAAATTGCATAGACTGGGATTTGTAATAAATTTAAATTATTTGAATTTAGAGAATAGTCCAAATCTGCCTCTGACCATTTCACAAAAATTGACCTAGTTCTAAAAAATATATGGTTAAAGTATCGATCTTCATTGTTAAACATTTCGCAAAGAACATATCAGATTAGATAAACAATGGTTTCAAAATTGTGTAAATATCATACCAAAAGAGAAAATAATTTATTCTTTATATTTTATTTGTCTCGACAGTGTAATATTTTCCTCAGATGTATTTCGATATAATTATAAACAAGGAGAGTATTTAAAAGTATGATCCCATCAAAAAACTATTTTATATGTAGACGCTATACGAATGTCATAAACGAATAACATTCATAATAGTAATATCATAACATATTCACCTTATTTCAATTATCCATAAATGACAATATATTAGGAAATACATTTGGAATAATATATTTAATAATATAATATAATATATATTTGGAAATAAATTGTAAGTAAACAAACGGAAAGCGTGCACGAATCAACCCAATATATCGGACTGCATATCGATGTACAACCTCTGCCAGGCCTAACTGTATGCTAATGAAAACATAACGTCAGCGTTACTATCTCGGGGCTCGATTCGTCGTTATCTTTCCGTTTGGCGTGAATAA
This sequence comes from Hylaeus volcanicus, assembly GCF_026283585.1. Taxonomy (NCBI): domain Eukaryota; kingdom Metazoa; phylum Arthropoda; class Insecta; order Hymenoptera; family Colletidae; genus Hylaeus; species Hylaeus volcanicus. The sequence continues at coordinate 5,578,309 of NC_071976.1, read as the reverse complement.
ATGCGCGATATCGCGGTTAGTGTCTCAGGAACGAGAACCAGTACATCTCCCGTGTCATTCGAAACTGCAGAAGCTGGGTAATTAGACCTACGGGAGGAATGCGGTTTTCCCGCCTCGGCCTCTTCCTGTCCGTTCTTGTTCATCTTCCTCCGGCTGCAAAACGGAGAAATCGAGAAAGGCGACTCGAAAGAGATGGAGAAAGCCCTCCGAGCACGGAGTAGTGACATGCACGTGGATATTCAAGGGGTTGCGTCAAACTAATCGGCTCGAAACGAGCGGATTCTTCATAAATTTTTTACGGGAAATATATATCGGTCTAATTCAAACGAATCTTTTATTCCGTATAATGTATTTTTTGACGTTTAAGAAACAATTCTTGCGATATAAAAAATGTACTTTGAAAGAAATTCATTACGATAAGAAATAGATTTAATTAATAAACCAAAATCCTGTGCAAGATTTTTCAGCGCTGAATTTAATACAATTTTAGGATATTTCTTTGAAGATTTAATCAAGATTAACCAATTCGATCTGTACTGGAAACAGTTTAATTACGGTGTTTCGACTTGTTGGACGAAGTCGTCTTCAAAGTCCGCAGGGATAAACCAGAAGTCTATTTATAGACATTTTTATTGGAGTATACACCTCCTCGGATTAATTGACAACTGTGTTGCTGGTTATCTACTCATAAAGCTCAATTTGATAAAACAGATAGGACTTTTGATAAACCTAGCGACACTAAGCTAATATAGACTTATGTAGAAAATCGTATTCTTAGTTGTAAACTACTT
>NC_071976.1:5560472-5577508 GCF_026283585.1 Hylaeus volcanicus | reverse complement strand
ATCTTCGAAAATAAACTACCATTAATTCCCGGGCTTCGTTTATTATTCACATGTTTCATTACTTCCAATAAATTTCGTACTCGAGGCTAACATTTCAGGGGATAAGAAAAATTGAGAAAAACGACCAAGGTGGTGGCTCAATTAAAATGCACCTGGGAGTGCACCGTATTCGACCTACGCGTCCCTCCACCCACGGCAAAACGAATGCATCATGCGTGCATACGGCGGTTCGCATGCGGCGCATTCCAGTAAAGTCCCTGATCTCCTGCCCTTGCGGTTTAGCATTCTCGTTAAGCCGCGCTGGAATGCCTCTCCGGCGCGTATTCGCGGTTAACGAATAAATCGATGGATTTATGAATAATCCGCCGGCAAATTACAGGAGTGTATGATTAGATCGTAATCGATTCGATCCGCGGCACAACCTGTTCTTAATTGCAAAATGATTTCCCCTTAACGACGTTTCGATACGGAAAATTTATTATCGTCGTTTCTCGATGGTCGACGAGTTGGCGACTGATGCCGGAGCCGCGCGATGCGCGGTAGATCTGCGCGAAACGTCCCGGGAGACCCGAACGAATGCGCGAAGCGTGCCACACGGGCGCTCCTCGTCCATGACCAATAAAACAACTCCGTGGAATGAATATATGCCGAATCGATCGTGCCTTCGACTATTGCTCGCCATATCGTAATTTGTTCCGTGGTCTGGCTCGCGTTAACGTAAAGATTCTCGATCGTAAGTACTCGATTCTCGGCTTGGTTCGATAGTAATCCAACATAATGTTACATACACTTATAACTAAGAGTGTAGAAGCCGTAATGATGTCTTCTTTTCTTATTTTGAAAAACTGTTTCTTTTAATGCATCTGCATGGCGTGGCACGCAATTTATTTTGAAAGAACTTTACTTACTGTAGTTTTCACCCCTTCAATTGCTGAAACAGCGAGTAATCTGACAATTGCGAATACCTAAATTATTGCCATCTGTTATTTAGAATTATAATTGAACTAGAAGGCATCGACAGAATTTCTGTATAAATTCAAACTATTATTCAGAAAAAAATGTAACAACAATAATCACAAAACAATCACAGAGTAATCGTAACTCAGCTCTGCCATCAGAGATCATTGCTACAGAATGAAGAATTATTGAGAATGAATAGAATTTCATTAAAAGCGTTCATGCATATTCCTTTATTTCAAAGGTTCCTTCGTCTTCGAACCTGGAATTAAGAATTATTAAGAATTATTCAGAGAAATGTTCACACTTATTCGTTTATTCTTTCAATTTAAATGTTTCTCCATGAAACCATTCGAAGTAAAACTCTCTAAGCACAAATAATTGAAAAAAAATATTAGAGATCATCGCTAAAGAATTGAGAATTAATTATTAAGAATTATCAACTGTTCACATTTACTTGTTTATTCCTTCATTTAAAAAATGTTTCGACGTTCAAAGTGGAACTCTCTAAGCATCAGAGATCATCGCTACGGAATGAAGAATTATTGAGAATGAATAGAATTTCATTAAAAGCGTTCATGCATATTCCTTTATTTCAAAGGTTCCTTCGTCTTCGAACCTGGAATTAAGAGAGCAAATCTCGTAAGAAGATTTTATTAACGGAATAAACGCAACGTGACAAGATCATTTCGTTCCGGGGCGATTCCTGTTCGAAACACTTTAGATACCTATCAGGATGATTGAGTATCGGAACATTGACGTCTGATTTAATTCGAGCCGTTACTCGGGCAACAATAGTCCACGGTTTATGCAATTGTCTAGCCTCGTGGCTGCAACGGCCACGTTCTACACACCTTCGATGTGTTACACGACCGACTCGTGACGAGGGAACTGGCGCTAACAGGCACCCACCCGTGGAATCGCTAATGTGTAGGTAAATTGTTTATGCGAACAAACAAGTTTGCCTAGCAGCGATACAGGTACGAAACGACGCGACGGATAGAAATTACTCTCGCTTATACCGATCCACGATTATCGGTCTAATTAACCCCGTGAACCGGCTACCATTACCGCCTGTAAACGCGGTATTAAACACCCTCTCGCGAATATTCGAATCGAGATGTCCGATTGCTCGCGGTCGAATCACGGAACCTATGAATAGATATTGTTCGGAGCAGGTTGCACGAATACATAAATGCTACGTAAAGGTGAATTTTATGGACGAGTCTCTCGTTCATCTATCTTTACGATTTTATTTTTCAAATGTAAATGGCAAAGTCGTATTCTGGTATCGGTGTTATACTTCACTGGGCTGATCTTGATTACTTTTAAAGCAGAGATATATTAGTGATTTAAATAATTTCATGTTTCGATGCTTCCTGTGTTATCGATGCATTACTGTTTACTTTGAAAATGAGTTTAATTTCAAGTCAGAAATTCGGTACTATTTCGGCCAAAGGTTAAGTTTATAGCCTTTTGAGTTACAAATTACTGCAAAAGAAGATTCTTCGCTTCTTATTATCAAAATAATAACCTAAATTACGCATCTATATTAAATCCAGGCGCTCAAAGTATAACGCTTTAAATTTACCTGGTAGCGAATGGTTTAAAGAGCGTTCGATCGAATCTTCAATATTGCAAATAACCTAAATTACGCATCTGTATTAAATCTAGGCGTTCAAATCAAAACGTTTTTAATTTGCCTGGTAGCGAATGGTTTGAAGAGCGTTCGATTGAATCTTCAATATTGCAAATAACCTAAATTACGCATCTGTATTAAATCTAGGCGTTCAAATCAAAACGTTTTAAATTTGCCTGGTAGCGAATGGGTTAAAGAGCGTTCGATTGAATCTTGAATATCGCAAATATTGCCAATATTTCAGATAATTGCAGAACCTAGTCTTGCTTCGTTTAGCCAGCCCCTAATTACAAAAATTGTCGATTTCGATCGTTTCAGCGAATCCTGCCAAGGGCGTACCAATAACTGTTTCTCCCGCTGTTAAAAATGCCTCTCAACGATATTCCGTGGGCAGGATCGATAGATCTATTTGCCGATTCGAGACGTAGGTGCACGGTTTCGAGAATGCGCGACGCATTCGTGTCCCTCGTTCTCCGTTTTCTTGCATGCCGCGCATTCTATTCTAATGCGACGGTGGAGGCAAGAAGAAGAAGAAAAGATACCCATAGGTTACCGTGGAATTTATTTCGACGATATCGGTAAGAGACTCCCGCGCTCACGGCTAGGATACCGGGAACGCGGAAGTGCGTACGTGCACGTTCAACGCGTAGGTTTGTATAGCCGCGAACGTGCATAAGCCGTGGCTCCGTAAGAAGCGCTTGTCGTGCAAACAACGCATTATATGATACCACGCAGGAAATGGTTGTCGCGGGTACCGTAAAGACTGCCGAGACCTATGCGAGATCCGATATCTATGGGCTTTGGCTTAATATTTGCAGTATACTTTATAACTGTAATCTTTATAGCGTAACTGTGCCTTTACATTGAAGACGATCGTGTCCTTGCGTCGTTGCATCTTCTACGAGGCGATGAATATTCGCTAAAGTCGGTACTGGAATAAATATACTAACAATCGTATATTTTAATTATATGCAAATTGCATTCTACAATTGAGATATTAATATTAAGTGATCTGTGAAATGTTGAAGGTTTTTATACTCTTCTTTATTTATATATATATATATTAATTAAAACGATGAATAAGATTGAATTCGATTAAAATATTATATATAAATTATTGAATAAGATTAAAATAATAATGTATTTGTGCTTTTGAGCTATCAGTTTCAGAGAAATTTGTTCAATTCCTTTTTTGCATTGCAGAAGATTGAGATGAAGTTTGCGCAATTTCGACTGTTAAATTGTAATTCCTACAACTATTTGAATTGCAGAAATGCTAGGCTAAAATTGTAATTAATAGATTCGTTCCAATATCGACTGTTACTTTACCCATATAAATATATATATAGTAACAGTCGATATTGGAACGAATCTATTAATTACAATTTGAGCCTAGCATTTCTGCAATTCAAATAGTTGTAGGAATTACAATTCAACAGTCGAAATTGTGCAAACTTCATCTCAATCTTCTGCAATGCAAAAAAGGAATTGAACAAATTTCTCTGAAACTGATAGCTCAAAAGCACAAATACATTATTATTTTAATCTTCGTCTTATAGCTTAAATGCAATCGTATATATTTCTAATAAAAACGCATGTACACGTGTACATTTGAACACGTTTTCATTAAACAACAAATATTCTACATATATAATATAAAGAAATCAATCTGGCATAGCTTGCATGAGGAGTAATTTAATAATTTAATAATTACTAATAAGTCATAATTTCAAAAATAATTTGAATTCATTCGTAATTTTTCATAAGACATTCTTAAAATAACGAGAAATAAATGTGAAAATTTCAAACGAACCTCCATTATCAACGTAAATAATCTCTTAATGAAAGGAAAAAAATGATAATAATTTACCAAACTATCTTCAAACGCAATATCAACGATAACGTTAACCCTCTACGTTGTTACTGATATCTTTCTATTTGCACTTGATCTCTGCCACGATACTTAAAGATGTCTGGAGGCATTTGGTCTCTTGAACGGACAAAGGCTATCGAACGATGCTAAAGAAGTTCGGTTAAAAATATCGACAAATTTAAGCGGTATCAAGTGCCAACCACGATAAGAAATGCGTGAATACAGATCTCGCGTTAGATCAACGATAACAAGCCGCGCACGATCACACATTGATAAGGCGAAGGACCCGTTCCGGTACGGCTTAACGTCAGTAACGTTCGGACCGGCGCGGCGTGCCAATTGAATCGATAAGAGAAAGTGTTAAAAAAGAAAAGTGGTTTCGGTTCAGTCTGTACGGACCACTAAAACGTCGAGAATCTACCTACGTGATCGTGAACTGTTTTAAAAATTGAACAAAGTAATAGAAAGTTTATGGAAAGACTTACAAACACAACAAATAAAGATCAAAAATGTTAACAGTTGTGAAAACAAGCTTCACGTTTTGCTTTTTAGATTCGAGTCAGGTTCGATAGTTATAGACATTATAATTACTATATCGAGTATAGTTAAGATTAGTGTAGCTGCAGATACCGAAAATGATTTGAATCCAAGAGTCGAAATGCGTGGTGTCTGCAAATATCATAATTGTAAATATAATTGATTATAAGACTGCAGATGCTTATGCATTTATAGTAAAGAGGAATATGGGTAAATCTACGAGAGTATGAATAAACGTAAAAATATGTAAGATATCAACAATGATACATATGTTGCGCCGTTTAGAAAGTTTGAGTTTCATTTAATTTACAATTTTTTATAAGTATCTGTGAAAATATTAATTTGCATAAACATCAGTAGTTTCGTAATGACATTTGATGATGTAATTTCAGTTTTGAGATTGACAGATCCTAATGATAGCTCCAATATAAAAGTAGAAACGTACAGTATCTGTGAATATTATAATTGTAAATAGACCTAATATATTTCATGATATAATTATAATTATAAAATTTACAGATTCTGAGGATGGTTCAAATCTAATATTCGAAACCAGGACTATCTGTAAACATTGCAATTATAATTAATATTACAAATACAGTTATGAAATCGACAGATACCAAAAATGACTCAAATCTAGTAGCTAGAGTGTCTAAAATAAATTAAAGCTTCTTCTCGATGAAGAAATAAGAAGCTAGTGGAACGCTCTTCGTGCACAAATGGCGGAGCTGTCTTTGGAGATTGTTACGTAAACACAGTGATCGAAGCAGCGTCGATCGAAGGCACAGGATGTACTTAATTGTTGGCCCATGGATTGTGTCAAATAAATAAAGTGTGAACTGTCGGGTCACGAGACCGAGCGTTCGTCGACCGTCGAATTTAGTTCGAAGACAAACGCACGATAGGGCAACATGGCTACGTTAATGGTAGCCGATTACGTTGTGATCGTTTTGATGATGCTCGTCAGTTCGGGAATCGGTGTGTATTATTGGCTCACGGGTGGCAAACAGAAGTCGACAGAGGTGAGCGTTTTTCGTATTTAACTATTATAATTATCCATATTTTAATCCCTCGACAAGTTTAAATTACTCATAGTGATACAGTTTAAATAAAATACTAAAATACTGTTTCAACGTTAAATCGTTGAAAATAGAAATTTATACAAACCAAAATGTATCGGTACGTTGTTGACACTGTTGTGATTAAGATGGCCGAATCGTATGGAACAGTAAATGTTTCTTTCTCATCAAAAATTAACGAGTAAATAAATTATTCTGAAATAAGAATAACAACGTGTTATTTTATGCTTTACTCAAATTTTGAAGTTGAATAAGAAATGGAATTGAATTCTATGCAATTTTAGCTTTGTCTATCTTTTGAATCATGTGCCTCAGACTTCAAGAAACTAGAGAGAACGTTCATTTATAATTTCTGGGAAATAAAATAAAAAAATTGACTGAAACTATGACTGAATTTTTAACGAATGTAGCCTTGTGATATGCTCGTGTAATTTTGTTGTTGTCCCCGTCAGGAGTATTTCGTGGCGGACAGATCCATGCGAGTGACGCCGATTGCGATAGGTTTAACGGTTTCGTACCTATCCGCGGTCAGTTTGCTGGGAGTGAGTTCAGAAACTTACGTTTATGGTACCCAGTACGCCATAATCAGTATTGCCTACGGGCTGTCTACTCCGTTCGCCGCTCACTTGTACCTGCCAGTGTTCTTTAAACTTGGAACGACCAGCGCTTTCGAGGTGAGTCCGCGAACGGAATTCGCGAGAGGAGTCTAGGATCCAGAAAATTTTTACGAAAGGAACCGTGGTCAAATAGTAAGGGCTGGTGAACATAAAGAAACCATAAAATATTAGTCGTATTCAGGCAGTAAAATTTATGAAAGAATTAGTTAAGCTTCTATAACCCATGTAATTTTCAGGTTACATGCCGATACATCGATATTTTACCAAATAATTTTAGTTTGAATAACATGTACGCATCCCTGAAAAGGTGGAGAGGTTGTGGAACAAAATGGTACCTAACTAATTCAATAAATACACATAGAATTCAAATGTGCCTTTGAATTTTTCTCAGAAATTCGCACGAACTTTCTGGATAACTCAATAATTTTGTTAATAATTACAGATCTATTAGAATTCGTATTACTTCTTTTAAAATATTATCCTCCGATACACAATTTATGTTTTCATATAAATAATGATTGCACGTCCATGCAGATTATGACTGTACTATATTTGAATAATTTTCTATTATGTTATGATTTTACTGTTACGGTATAATCTAATATTCTATAAAAATAGCTCCCAAATACGGCTATTATTCTACAAAATTAATACTAATTTAGTTAAAAATAACAGTCCTATAAGAATTCATATTATACTTCTTTTAAAATATTATCCTCCGATACACAATTTATATTTTCATATAAATAATGATAGCATGTCCATGCAGATTACGATTTTACTCTATCTTAATAATTTTCTATTATATTTTTATTTTACTATTATGGTCCAATCTAATATTCTATACAAATAATTGCTCAAATCTTTAATGCAATATTCTACCAAAATAGCTCTTAAATACGGCTATTATCCTACAACAGGTCATGTTCACTTACTAATCACCATAGATCTCAAAAATTCCCTTTATCGATCACGTTGTACACGAAGAAAGGTTCGCACAATTTCCTAAACACGACCAAACGGGACCATCCAATTGAAATTGCTATGGGTGTATTAAGAAACAAATTTGGTGTACTTTCAGTATTTGCAAAAACGTTTCGGCACAGCTGCCAGGCTGGCGGCGAGCCTCGCGTTTCAGCTCCAACTGTTATTGTACAGCGGAGTGGTGCTGTACGCTCCAGCGCTCGCCTTGGAAGCCACCACGGGTATCTCGAGGACCGCGAGCGTAATCGGCATAGGATTGGTCTGCACGTTTTATTCGACGATCGGCGGTATCAAGGCAGTCATCATTACGGACGTATTTCAGAGCCTGCTGATGTTGACAGCCGTTATCTTGGTGATCCTCACAGCAGCCGTGAACGTCGGTGGACTCGATCAGATCTGGGAGATCGCTTACCAGGGATCGAGGATCGAATTTGACAAGTATACGTCGATCGTTTTAAATAATCGCGAGTGTAACTCGTTCCAGCCTTTTTCAAATTTATGCTCTCTGTCCATCACGTTTCCAATTCTAACTTTCAGTTAATTTCAGAGTCGATAAATAGGACTAAATTTTAATTTACACAACTGATTACATAAAGAAGAGTGCTGATAATTTATTCTTGAACAATATTTGGTATTGAAGTCTTGAGCCATATATGGTACACAGAAACACTTACTTTTTTAATTGAGAATTTCAATGGAATTATGTGTACTGTGAAAATTGCATTCAATTATTAAAATAAAATAGTAAAATATATTGTAATATATTTACGATAAAATAAGTAACAATATATGTATATATATATATATAAAAACAATACGTATAAATCACATGTTATTTACTTTCGAGCTGTATAAATAGATATATTTACATAATTATAATCATATATATATAATTCTATTTTAATAATTACAATCACTTTTCACATCTTCGAAATTGTCAATCAAAAAGTCTTCCACTGTACTTGGCCAATAAGAATTCTAGTGTTAATTTTGTCCTCGTAAGACTTCCTTCTCGACAAAGACATCAAGAATCTGTCGAGTACGCGCGCATTAATGAAGGCGCTCGTGTTTGATGGAATGCGTATTACACAGCGCTTATTGTAGCAATTTCATACATTTCCACGTGGTAACGACGCACTTACTTCGCCTAGTAGCAAATTGTTGAAAGTGTTTCTCGGTGACGCGTAAAAATATTAAATAATGTGTTACTTAACGGAGTCGTTAAATTAACAGCACTCAAGAACGCGTTCAAGTATTTCGCAACTGCACCCGAGTACAGTAATCATTCATATGATTTTCGTTACCCAAACTATTGGGTTCGGAAAGTAATTTCGTGTTTTTACCATTGGAGTGATTAATGATATCTTTAACCAGCTAACTTTGTTCTAAATGTTATTATTAGTATATATTTTGACAGTTAAAATTTCAAAGTCCATTTGTAAAAAATGGTCAATGTATAATTCAATAAAAATCGAATAATTTTTTTTTTATAAATAAAGTTACAAAGTAACTTTCCGAACAATCTAATATATTAAACTTTCGTTGCAAATTACAACACCATTAAAGAGTAACTTCAGTTCACACTTTTTCATTTATTTTGTTGTAAAGGATCGTGTGATTTGCAAATTTAACAAACAATTGATTAGTTGCCCTTCTTTTTTTTTATTATTCGAATCGGGAAAAAATAAAATTTTTAATAAATTACTCGGGAAAGTAATTGAAAGTATTCGACCCGCAAATTTATTTCCAATTACACTCTTCTCTGAATAATTATGGTTTGATCGCCGATACCTTCTACATTTTTCAGTACTCGAAATCCTGCTTTATCTCTGCTCGCTAATTGCCCTGCCAGCATTGAGACGTTAATTAATATTTACGATTATTCGGGGAAGGGAACTGCTCCTTTATTGATATTTGAGAGCGGTAATATATTAACGGAAGTCTCATGGTACTTTATACGTGTGTAATCCTCTTTACTCTGAATTCTTTACGATTACTTTCCTTAAGCTTTTACGATTAATTATATTTACTTGTAATCCAACATAATTTGGATTTTCTGTTCCTGTTTACTATTCACCTTTGATTAATTTCTTATGTAGCCTAGTATTTACAGTCCTTCATTTAAAAGTTTATAACGAATTTGATAAAAGGGGCTTTGGGATTGTTTTTTAATAACAAAATACGCCAGTCAATGTATTAATATTTGTCGGATTAAAAACTTTGAATTGAATAACTAATCTTCTACAGTTAATTTTTATATGCATCTAACGTTTTTAAAATTCTTAATTTTATTAAATCAGAATCCTTAATTAAAAAGAATTTTGATGTACTTGAGCAATCAAAATTATGATGTTATGATGTTCTTGAGAAAGACATTCAGAATATTATATACTTTTATATATTGCTTATTTATATCATGATATTAATATCATTATTTAATTATAATATATTTCAATTAGATATTATAATTAATACATACATATACAAAACTAAATTATATAAAATGTATAAATTGGATATATTCCGTTCCATATGTATGTTATTAAAAAGAACAAAATCCAGCAGGCCCTTCTGAAAAACCAGTTACATTTCCCCATTTTAGTTACCATTCAATATCTTAATACGTGAAAATAAATTTTATATAAAATGGTTGAAACGTCGTTTACTAAACGACTTCATACACACCAACGCAAGACTAAAATTAACATTCTCCAGTCTTCGCATCTACATGAGAAAACAAACGCTTACCTTGTCCGAATAATCGTAACTTTGCTTTCTAACAGAGGCCATACCTATTACTTTAAATTCAATTATCATTCTTTATTACTGTCGAAAATTGCAAAACAAATAATACCGTTGCAATACCACCTCGAAACATTCTTTCTGAATGAAACACCGCAGTTATGCGAAGCAACACGCGCAACAGTCTGCCAGCGACTTCTTAAATCGGGTTTCTCGTCGCCGTAGCATAGTAAATCGTCGTCACGGCAATTGATTGTTAACGTAAAAGCGCGAGGCGTGATGCGGTCAGCACACTTTCGAATAATCCTTCGAGCATACGCCCGTACCATTTATTTCCACCGAAGGAATTCGAGGCGTATCGATACTGACAATGGTGTATATGTGCGTTCATTCAGCATTTCAATGGACCCAACGGTACGACACACCTGGTGGAGCTTGATGTTTGGCGGTTTCTTCACCTACCTCTCCTTGTACGGCAGCAACCAAGTTCAAGTTCAGAGAATGTTAACCCTCAAGTGAGTACGCGACGACTTTCTAACCGATTCTACGTTCCCCTGCCAGATCTGGGCATATTTTAATTGAGATGGAAACAAGAAATATAAGTTTTTGAAATAATTTTATTCGAACTGTCATTTTCGATACAGTCATTCGAAAATAAATATGATATCAATTCGTTTGAAATAATAGCTATTTCAAGTAACGAATTGTTTCGTTATGTTTATATTTCGAATCTGAGGAAAGAAGTAATCCTTAAAATGATATGTTACAAGAACAATTTATTTTACGAAGTCTTTATAGTAATTTGCTTCGAGCAAAACTCTTACTTCGAGTTCGTCCACAATTATTTCGTGCAATTATTTCAAATTATTAAATATTTCCTGAACTCAAATATTTCAAATTATTAATTATTCAATTATAAAATAAAATGACGTGTTATTTGCAATAATATTTCAAGTAATGTTATTTCATAAGTGTCCAATTCTAGGTAGACTCTCCACAGGTACAGACTGTGGAGCATAATGATAGCACCACCTATATATCTACTTCATTTCATACAATTTATTTGATTTCATACCAACTAAAAATCAGAAGCATGTAATAAGATGAGTGGTGCTATAGTTATGCACCGCATGTTACGCTAAACATGTATTCCCATGATTAAAGGTGATACTTGTTTATTTTTGCCAAGTTCGACGCAGTTATCATCGTGACCTTTTTTAAAGTAGCTGACATGAACTTTTGAAAATTAAAATTTATTTCTATAACCCTATAATTTCTTGGTCGATGAAACCACCACTTTAAGATACTTATGAGAGTTTATGCGAGTAATCCTTTGCCGCGCAGGGTGTCTTCGAAGCATTTAGCTCGCACAGAGTTCAAGAGCGACTTCTATACACGCTGCTCCACTGATCTAGTTCGACCGTAAAACGCTTAGATGGGTGCCGCAAAAGGTCTCTGTTACGTACATAATGGTAAAAATGGAACGTTGTACGAATTCATTGCACGCGATTTTTCATATGCATGCTATATACGATAATTCATTCTTCGTATTTTCATATGAAAAGCTTGGTTTCATGATCTTGGCCTTTGACGATCTGTACCTTTCGAACCAATTCGAAGTCAGCAAAATGATGACTTAAACTCCCCCTAATTTCCTGTGAACTACAAAATATTTCAATTTCATCAAAATCCCACCTCTACAAGTCAGAAAATTATCGATTTCATCTGCTAAAGCAAGAATTAAATAAATGTAAAAAATGAACAAATCAAAAGCTGGTATACATATATATATATTAGGTGTTATACTCGAGTTATGCGTTTTCCATTCTTCTAAATAAAGCTCACGGTATTTCAGTTTTCCTCGGATAGAAATATTTGAACATCTCAGACGTTCTAAAAGCGAAGTCTAGCGCATCATAGTTGCCTCTGTATCGATCCCAGGGCGTATCATCGCGATTCTGCTCTTCGTACCGTGACGATAGAAAAACGTAGGAAATTCCTTCCGACTTTATCCAAGCCACGCATCTCGCGTGCATGCGGACAGTAGCGATCGTCCGATAAATCGTTACCATCCGGCGGCGCGCGATTCGATTTAATAATAAAAAAAAGACACGGGACGAGTCGTATTGAGCATATCTGTACATCTTTACGTTCGGAGACTTCTAGAGAATCTTTTAAAGACAGGAACTGTTCTATGATAAGCTATGAAGATATTAAATATTGATATTACGCAATTTGATGTTACATAAACCAGATTTTCAAAAATTAATCAAATGAAGTTAATAATTGGATGTAGCAAGGAGTTCAGGAATGAATAGATTGATTATTAAAATAACGTGCAATGTATAAAGTGTAAATTCTATAATAAAATGTTGGTCAATGTTGCGGAAGAGATAACGAAATAACTACGTCTAATATAACAAAATTTCAAGGCAAATTTCTGATGCTTATAATTTCAAAATTGCATATCATTATTGAATACAATTACTGAATATAGATATTGATTATATATATTGCATATAATTACGAATATGTATATTCAATGATTATATTCAATATATATAATTATTGAACGTACATATTGCATATAATTATTAAAGAAATACTACTTATTAATTTGGTTCCCTTAAAATAATAATTGCAGCTCACTCACAGATAAACAAGTTTGCTTACGCCAAAAGAGACAACTTACAACCTCCAACTCTGGAATCGGTACTAATTACGAATACGATTGACACGACCCCCACCTGTGTCTTTTTGATTAATCAACAAGCATGGATGTAATAATCCCGCGGAAAATCGTACACTAACGCGTGTTTCAGAGACGTGAGAAGCGCCCAGCTGGCAATCTGGTGGTCCTGGCCAATGTCGTCCCTCATGTCGTTGGGCCTCTGCTTTTCCGGTTTAGCGATATACACGAAATATCGGAACTGCGACCCCCTGGCAATCGGAAGGATCGACTCGAGCGATCAATTAATGCCTCTTTACGTGATGGACATGCTCTCCGGGTATCCAGGTGTACCCGGCCTCTTTATAGCAGGCATTTTCAGCGCTGGATTGAGCACTATCTCCGCCACGGTGAATTCCATGGCCGCCGTTATACTCGAAGATTTTATCAAACCCATTTGCCGGAAAAGGTAAGGACTCGTAAAATCGCGGAATCCGCCGAACTTTACGACGCGCCTTGTCAATTATAGACTCGTGAGATAGAAGCGAAAGGCTTTCGGGGGTTCAGTGTACAGGAATGTTCAATGTAATAGAAATAGAACTAGTATTCAGTAATATACACTATATTACTTTGTTCTCGATAATATTTCTTTTAAAGTAATGCAGTCTCATTCTCGTTGCCAATCAAAACACTAACATGTTTATTGGTCTTAACGAACAACAGTAAACATCCTTCAATCGCATTTAAGTCTCGCAAAGTTCATCTGAAATACCAATGAATTTTTCAATGACGTAAACATAAGAGAACAATTAATGTTAATAACATATTTTATCTGCTGTAAAAAAAAAATTACACAAACATTAAATTCCTTATGTCGGTGCTCGTTATAATCGAGTTTGACCGTACTCGATACTATAGAAGAACGACTGTCAAGCTGCAATACTTAATCGTAACTATGTTAAATACCGGCAGAGAGAAAAAAAATAAGATACAGATTAAGCGTTCATCGTAATTGCTGGCAATTTATATCCGCTAATTGGGTTGCTAATGTAAGAGCGCTACGAGTTCGATTTTTTAGTTACTTGACCAACGTTTCCTTTTACATTACGTCATACAGTGAACTTCCTAGTATGAATCTATATTTGTGCCTGACAGTGATCGCAGTCTATCAAGAATATTTATTCTAGCGGTGGAAATCTTCGACTGATTGCGATACTTGGAATGTAGAATTATTATATACCAGCAATGTTGTTACAATTAATTATATACCGTGGTACGGATAACAACATATTTATTCATTGCTAAACGAATATAAATATTTGTAACCAAATTAGTTGCAAAAGACAAACCTACATAATATATTCTGTTTATTTAACAAATTAAATAGTATTGGAATTGTTTCAGTGACAGAGACATAAGCGTGAAAGGATCGATCATCATTAGCAAGATTCTGGGTGTCATAGTTGGCCTGGCTTGCATAGCTCTGGCGTTCATAGGACAGCATCTCGGCGGACTCCTTCAAGCTGCGCTGACGATCTTTGGAGTGGTCGGTGGGCCTGTTTTAGGTCTCTTCACCCTTGGAATGTTCACAACGACAGGCAATCAAAAAGGAGCAGTTATTGGTATTCTGGCTGGTCTGATTTTTTCTCTGTGGATCGGGTTCGGTCAACCGAAACCACCGATTCCGAAATTGGATGTCTCCACGTCCGAATGCAACGCCACTGCGTTCTACAATTACAAAGAACCTCCCAATTTGCATTTGGACACACTGTAAGGAATTATTTTGATATTTCATGACCGTGCACGTTTGCCATTCACGCTTGATGAATCTTATTCCATCGTTAATATTATTATTAACTGTTTCGTTTCGTCACGGTTCATTTAACGCATATTACTCTCCATGTGTATATCGTAATCGTTCTCTTCGTTTCTTCTTAGTTTTTATTTCGTTTTCTCATTTTTTTATTTCTACGTCTACAGTTAAACTATTCAGTACAGTACTATATTAATTATAAAATAGTTATTGTATAATTATTCCATGATTATCACCATTAATTAAATCGTTTAATCTATCTATTTATATTCTTTATCATAAATTATATCTCTAATCGCCACTCTATTGTTTCTTCCTGTTATTATCGAAAACATTTTCGTTCCTTCTTCTTAAATTCAGATTTAAACGTAAATTATCAAAGCTATCCTTTCGTACACACCTCACAGACGCAGCTGTCCATCGATTTTCATAATTGGAATTCCGCAAACAATCGTCACTAACATCGCATTACGTTTCGTTTTTAACGTAGTCGTTCTGCCCACGTAATTTAATATAATTGCTTTCCAAGAGGCAATCAATAAGTGGGAATGATTTCTGTTACAGGCAGACCCACGATGAATCATACTTCTACCTGTACCGTGTTTCGTACATGTGGTATTGTCCACTCGGGTCCGTCAGTACGTTCCTGGTAGGATGGATCGCCAGCTGGATCGTGAACCTAATCACTCGAGAAGAATCTAAGGAACTCGATCCCAATCTTTTCATTCCTATTATTGCGTCGCGAATGCGTAAAGAACAGTCGTCCAAAGTAGAGATGTTCGACTCTTGTAGAACGATCGATACTGGGCTCGATCTTGGATCGAAGCAATTAGAGTCGAGATATTGAAATGATCGAATCTTAGAAGATTCGAAAAATCGTTCCTTTAGGAACTAATTGTACTTCGTATATGTACATAATTTGAAATCTCTATTATGTAAATCGTAGTTTATACAAATAACAGTATAAGTTGTAATTTACTTTCTATTTCTTATCGTTATAATTGTTATAATGAAACGATTAACCTGGACTAATGCTAGGTCAAAAAAAGATATTTTCATAAATCGTTTATAAAGAAACTATACGATGAGATGTTGCAAAATTTTCATTATATTTCATTGAATTAGTCGACAAATAAAAATTGGTTCCATAACGGAGCCATTCCATGCGAAATTGGACACGTCTGGACACTTCTGGATCTTGGATATTGAGGAAATTTAACTATGTTTGTTGTCTTTAGTGATATGTGAACGTATCTCAAAGGATCTAAACAAACTTTTAGAATTGTTTTATGATATAAAACTCCCTTTGTAAACCAAAGTAACAATATTTACTCTAAATAGTATTCTTCAGATTTCAAACAAAACGATCCAAGCCGAAAATTTATTTACAATCAGGACCCGTCGCGATCTCCGCGTCGGAGGATTCTCGCGATTGGCCTTCACCTAAAAACGACCGAAGCGGTCTCCGAATTCGAGGAACAAGACACGTGTCGCGTAAAAGACAGCCGCGAGAGGGTGGGGACGTGAAGAAGGCGATTGGTCGTCGAAAAATCGTAACCGAAGCGATCCCCGGATCACGGTTCCCCGAAATCACGACCGATATTGCTCGTACTCGGTCGGTCCGGTCCCTCTTTTGGAATTTCTCGCGGCCACGAGGCGGTGAAGTTTCTTTCTCCTCCTCTGCAACGAGCAGACGTAAACACCCGCGGACCACGGGTGTGCCGAACGTTTACCGAAACGTTCGCAAATCACTATGGAATGCCGTCGGACTGGTGTTCCCGTGCGCGCCATACGGTGACATACAGAACGAAGCAACGACCCGTGCACTGTGCAGCGCTTACGTAAGGAAATAACGCCGCGAAGACACTCGAGTGGACCACCTCGGGCCCCATTTCGACCATTGCTGGAACGTTCGTGCCGCCAATGTCGATGGTTCTCTAGCGATGGGCATATTAAGAGGGCGAAACAAAGTTAGAAGGCCTAATGTTAAGAAAGTCATTTTGGACGCAGGGAAATTATAGATATATTTGACAATTTTGTTTTATTGGAAAGTATTGACGTAAGAGGTCTTACTATTGTAACACCTTAAGGGGTGAAACCACATTAGGAAGCTAAGTGTTAAGGGAT
>NC_071976.1:5552886-5560462 GCF_026283585.1 Hylaeus volcanicus | reverse complement strand
CTAAGTGTTAAGGGATGAAGCCATCTTGGATGCATGAAAATCATAGCTATTCTCAACAATTTTTATTTTAGAAAAGTATTGACTAAATGTCAGTATCTGTTTACTGGGATTTCGGTGGACATTACAGAGTCCAATTCCATCGCTGTGTCCAATGTTCGCCCGTCAACTTTCGTTGAACTTTGGAAACTGAGCCTTTACGCGCACCGCCGATGTTAAGCAACCGCCGTCTCTTCGTCCGTAATTGCGTTACGCAATTCACGCGTTCCGTGCACTTTGGTTGTTGCTTGCTATTTAGCAAACAACGTGGAGCACCGCGGTTACGCAACAACCGCGAATTCTCGGGATTCGACGCGGAAAATCGTGGCGAAAAGGTCGACGACAGGGAAACTTGCGGCGACTCTCGAAGGCAACGATTGTAGATTATAGTAATCGATAAATGCTACAAGATTTCGACGTGGAAGGCCTGCGATATTTCTTCTAATTATGTGGAAAATTTACATATAACTTCTATCGCATGAATTTTGTGTTAACTTTTACGAAAGAAATCATTATTTGGTCATTTTTCAAGAGGTTTAATTCTACACATATATATATAATTATACTTAATTCATAAAAAGGAGTCAGACTCCAAAAACGAAAGTTTACAAACAAAGCCTAATTTAAAACACACAAAATTATTGAACGCACTTAAAAAAGAAATTATACACATATTAAATGACACTTAATTAAAAGACAACCTTCTTTGAAAAATAATAACATAATTATGCCTGCCATAAGTATTCCAAGAATCTATGTTCGTTATCGTCCTGGCAATTTCGAATTCTTTTTGAAAAATATTCCAGGCGTTAATCGAGCATGAGGTGCAATCGCTGGTTTATGAAATCATCGCCACGCGATACAAGCATCGTCCGCGGAATGGCACTTCACGTGGCGACCGTGAATCAGGAACGACTGGTATTTTTCGCCATAAACTCGGAGAAGTTTCCACTAATTGAGCCCGTAAAGAATCCGGTTAATTTTTCCGTTCCTTCTTTTCCCGCTGGTTCGAGAGAAGTCCAGCGGTAATAGACCACTTCGGAATAGATTCAGATCGGAACAACGGGAGTCAGAAAACGTTACTAAGAATCGCCTACGAGATTACACGGCCATTCGCAACGGTATTTATGCCGCCCAGTATGCGTGGTAACGACGCGTTGTTATTCAAGAGATGAGCATAAACCAAATGTTCACTTTTAATTAAATTCTATGATGAGACCGATCCAAATTTCCAATCTTAACAAAATTGCTTAATGAACATGAACCAAATATTCAGTATTAGTAAAGTCTATTACAAACATGAATTAAATTTGTAATTTTAATAATGTGCTATGCCAAACATGAACTAGATGATCAATTTTAATAAAACTCTATGATGAGACTGATTCAAATTTCCAATTCAACAAAATTGCTTGACGAACACGAACCAAATATTCCATATTAGTAAAGTCTATTACAAACATGAATTAAATTTGTAATTTTAATAATGTGCTATGACAAACATGAACCAGATGATCAATTCTAATAAAACTCTATAGCAAGAATGATTTAACTTAACAATTTTAATAAATCTCTATAACAAGCATAAACCAAATATTCAATTTTAATAAATCTCTATGACAAGAATAAACAAGATGTTCAATTTTAATAAAACTCTACTGCAACAATGAATTGAAGGTTCAATTTCAATAAAATTGTTTGGCAAACACGAATTTCCAACTCTACCGAACCATTTGCCTACGTTGCTCTATTTTTCAACGTTACGGAACAAAAGAGAAGAAGAATAGTCCTCGACGGTCTCTGTGGCAACCAGAAACAATAGTCGCGATACTTTAAGCACAAAACGAACCGGGAGAACAAAAAAAGAAAATCACCGCGGATGTGACCTTTCGTCCAACGTTCCCTCTGTAATTAAATGAAATAATCGAGTTGTGGCGTTGCAACGCGCCGAGCCGCGTTCTCATTATAATGCCGTGCATTCCACGGATGAAACGAGTCTTTCTCTCGGCACGTAGTGCATCTACACCGGTGCACGGAATGCGCAAATGATGGATTACATGCGAATTTGCCCTGAACATTACGTTCATCTTCGCGCGCTACCGTTCCATTTTAATTACAACTTATCGCTAATTTGCTGCAACATATGACACGATTACAGTGTTGCAGTTTGTGAGTTATTGTTGCGAAAATTTAAAAAAAAACGGTAAATGAAGATTCATGGCTAGACTGCGGATGTTTACGCATTTATGGCGATTGAAAATATGAGGAAATCTGTGAGAATATACACAAATACGATAACGTATGTATAGAATATCAAGAATAATATTCATATTATACCGTTTATAAGATAAGACATACTCTCATTATAATTTCAATTCTTTTTCTGTATCTGTGAAAATATGAATTTATATTTACATGAACATTTATTTATGACAGTGAATTATTGTGTGATACATTCTTATCCCAGTCCATTATTTTAATAAACTAAGTTGTTATTTCAATAGAATGTGTTTACCAAATTATAATTACTCAATTGTTCAAAATTACTATTGTTCGTAATTCAAGGCATTCAAATATGTCTTCCAGGAATTTATGATTTTTAAGTTACGTTCTTTAGAACAATTTATCGAAATGAAATTCAAAAAAGGAAAATTTCAAAGAAATATCACAACGAAACGTCGGATGGGACTTTCCGATTTCGATTGCGTAAATCGTAAATTCCCAACGTCATTCGAGATGAAATTTCTGGAAACGGTCTCGTCATTGGCAACGTATATTAAAGAATCGTTTCACAGCAATCTTAAAAAATTAAGGACACCCCGACCACACGTGAAAGTATATAATAGCGAGTAATAATTTTATCGAATGATTGGACGAAACGTGAAACTGCGGTAGCATAGCTTAATATTTCTTTCTTCTAACGGATTCTTGTGAGATTCACGCAAAAAACTAACGAACGATCGCACTAGAATGCGTCGTTGTAATCTCGTAGAAGCCCTAGAGGCACGTACTCACGTTGAAGTTATGTGAAAAAGTATGCAGTCGCTGAGCGTTCTGACAATAAGTAAATTAATATCCAGGATCTCAGCATTATCATTCAACCTTTCCGCGATCATCGTCAGGAAATAGTTAATGCAAATTTTATGGTAGTCTCACGCAAGCCATCGTGCTTAGTATCCTCCTGTCCTATCGTTTTACATAGCACGTATGAAAGTGTAAAAGGTGGAAAGTAAATTTGTCAAATATCAAATTATTTATTTAAATTATTTACAATTCCTCACATCTAGTGAACAACATAATGGTCTCAAAAAAAAGGAAAAAAAAAGACAAAATTAAATTTGTAAGTCCCTCCATAAAAAGGCACTAGTAAAAAGATTAATGTGAGCCAAAGGGAAAAATTTTATAATAACGACAAATAATTTCGGATTGAATATTATTTATAACATATACTTTAACATACGAATAAGTGCATCACTGGTATAGAAACATTAAATATTGTTACATAAATCATTATCTAAAATTCCTCGCATCTAGTGAACATTCTGATCTACTAAGAAATGAAAAAAAAAAGGAAAAATCTAAATTAAATTTGTCAGTGCACTCCAGCAAAAAAGAAACACACTCCCCTCGTACAATGACACTCGTAGAAAAAAAGATGACAGTCAGCTTCAGGTTGACTGGATAAAAACGTGTACGGTGTTAAATTCTAATTGCGCCTCGTTGGATGCGCGTTGCAGTTCTTGTAGCGAACGCGAGAAGCAACAAGATAAATTTCTCAATCACGGCTCCGGTATCCCGATCGTGTCTGAGAATACTGACCGACACCGCACGGAAATGCCCCATAGGTACGGGGTGAACGCGGGAGATAGCCAACGGGGAGATTTTTTCGACCTCGCGAGACACACATAGTTTCTGCGGCGAACGGGGCCCGTTCCGTTTCCTCATACCGTGCATACGTGCCTAACGAGCACCGTGGTATAATGCGCATAACGCCATTATAATAAACTTCGTACTCGCTCATTCACGCGAGCACGCTAAGGGAGGGAGCTCGCGAGTCCATGCTCGTCCCCCGCTCTATCGGTGCACGCGCGAGCCACGATTTCACCATGATTGTATACGGGACGTTCTTAACAATCATAATAGACGGTTTAGAATAGAATTTTGTCGTGCGTTTTTTCTTTATCTAGGTAAATAAATATGGAAATTTAGAGGTAAATAAATTTCGAAATCTGGAGTTGCATACGATTGTTTGCAAAAAGTAAACGTTATTTTTTGAAGAACTTTATTTGATTGTTGGTGATACAGATCCTTTTCGTTAATGAAGATTTGTTTTCAACGACTGAGACTTTATAATTGTAAATTTAGTACGTAATTGCTTGATTATATAACATATATATCGTTTATTTCATAATTTTAAACTATTTTAATGTTATAATTATGAAGACTCACAATCGGTTATTTTAATATAAAGCTTCGTTAAATTGATGATTGATTCAATTTTGACTAATAGTAATGAATAATAATCGTCAGTTTTATTAATAATAATGGTCGTAAAACCAATTTATCGTAATAGAATAGTAAGACTGACAAGTACACGTGTATGTTTGTCGAATGCGAGAACATGTACTTCACATTTATTTATTTTTTATTTAGAAGTTGATGAGTGTTTTGTTAAATGTGAGACGAATAACGTGTGGATCTCATCAGATGTATAATAATTTATAAAAACATAATTGTTATCTGATATCTTTTCGAACGTCTTGTTAAATACACGTTGATGAACATTTTAGTATATTAAATTTTGCCATACAGCATGGAAAAATTTAACTTCATGAATTTTGTAAGTAACAATAAGAATTTCGTAATATTCTTTATATCATTAAATAGTTACTAAGCTCCCACATTAGATGCCAATCATCCAGTAATTATCTGTAAAATTGTAATCATTTTTCATCAGAGAGTTGCTGCTACCACGAAGACATATTTTCCAAGTTATTAACTACTATGTCTTCATCTCTTCGTTTAAACCGAAGAGCACTTGTATCTTCGACAGACTACCATTTAAAACAGCTTACGCAATAATTAATAGTCGCTTTTGAAACAGCGTTCGTATCGATACGCCACGTGTACGGTTTTAATTCGTCTCTAGATAATGTCAGCCCGCATATAAAAAGAAAAAAAGAAAAATTGCGACCTGGATATATTATCAGAGCTACAATGTACGTACGCTAATGACTATTTACTGTCCTCGTACAATTATTAAACACTTAATGATCGCACTTATTACGCGATATTACCTTCACCGTGAGGTAACAAAGTAAATCGACTCATCGTAATTGCTACACAAACCGAGGCGCGTTACGAAAGAACCATGAATATTCATGTGCCAATGTAATACGTATAATGGTTCCCACAGTTATCGCCCTAGCTCGCAATTCGATCGATGATAATGACCATAGAAAAAGCGTTGAAGTTCATTGTGGAGAGAGAGGAACTAAAAAGTTACTTTCAAACCGCTCTGGGAAACTGCGAATAGTCTAGTGAGAGTGTGATTCGCGTATTACTTGATGTACTCGGTAATTGGACCGAGGATGTGGAAAATGAAATAATGTACTGGCATTACAATTTTAGTGATACAATTATGCATGTATACTTAGAAAAATATTTAAATACGGATGTATAATTGTGAAAATGAATGTTAGTTTGTATATGTTATAGTCTATTTGTATTCAATATTTATTGTTCGTTTCTACAATTCTGATTCTTATCATTTCTAAGAAACAAGAATTTTTTGTAAAAGCTTTTTAATATATATACTCATATAAGTAATTTTCTCTCGCGGAAGTTCAATCTGCAATCATAATTGAACTATTTAAACAGAAAAGTACTAAAATGTTCGTCAACGTGTATCTAACACGACGTTCGAAAAGATATGAGATAACAATTATGTTTTTACAAATTATTATACATCTGAAGAGATCCACACGTTATTCGTCTCACATTTAACAAAACACTCATCAACTTCTAAATAAAAAAAATAAACGTGAAGTACATGTTCTCGCATTCGACAAACATGCACGTGTACTTGTCAGTCTTACTTTTAAACAATCTGATAAATCGAAAAGAACTAAAAACATAAACGATCGAAATGTATTTAACAAAACACTCAAAAATATATCGAATAATTGAAATACGCTTAAAAAGTGTCATTCAATGAAAACATCAGCTTCTAAATAAAAAAAAGAAAAAATAAATGCACCTGCTCTCGCATTCGACAACGATGCACGTGTTTCGTCGAGCCTTATCAAAAGTAAAACAAAACAAACCAAAGTGTTAATTAATATCTAACTTTAGCTGCTTCCATTCAGCGAATTCGTGAGTAACTGTAATTGCTCCCGTTGAAACGGACAAGGGGTATACGGAATGCTCGCGTCCCGGGGATCGACTTTCCCAGTTCCTGGGCTTAAAACACATCGTTAATTGCATAAGTATTAGTTCCCCGGCCGAGGAACTAACGAGGCATCCGAGGCATGAGCGACGCATCCGTGCATACAACTATGCGTGCACGGATCCCGAGGCCGCGTAATTGAAACCTAGACTTTACGTTGGATGGAAACGAAGAAACAAAATGACCGTCCAAGCTAAACCCGCCCGTTTAACATCGACAGTGGCCCGACCGTATCTTTGAGCTTATTACGGATACCATCGATCAAATGGTATGGAACGATCACGCGAAACAAGAAATGTCTTCGTCCGCGATTTCCCCCCTCTCTCCCCCTTTTCTTCAGCAACGAGCACGTTTCGTTCGTTGATCCGAATCCGTACGAGCGGATGTGATTCATACGTTTCAATTATTCACGTGGTCGACACAACATTCACGGCGAGGATAAAACCCGTTCGCTCGAAAATAAATAAGTGCGCTTCATTCTTAGAAGAGTCGCGTGATGTAACTTTACGTTAACGTTTCGCACGAGAGTGCTTTCCATTCAACGAACGAGTGGACTCTTTCATTATAGAGACGCGCGTGAGAGTATCGGAGTGGTGTATTTTCTAAAATTAGAGTGGTAGCGTTTTTTGGTAGTTAAGGAGAATTTGTAGTTTTATTCGCTGATGCTGGGATTCAGGGTGGCGCTTTGAGAATTAAACAAGTTGAACATATTCTATATCGTGTTCGTTTGATTAAGAAACTATTTATTTCTTGGAATCTACCTTTAAAACTATTTTTTTAATTCTTTAGTGAAAACTCCCTACGTGCTATAAATTACATGTATTGGACATGTTCTATATTATTTCTGTTTGATTATAAAATAATTGAATTAAAATATCTTACTCCCGGAATAAATTTTGTTCAATTTCCCATTGAAAAGCCATCTCACATGTAATATAAATTGTGTAAATTGGAAATAATTCATATGATTTATGTTTCGTTAAAGAACAATTTATTTTCGTTAACACTTCACTCTTACAATAAATATTCTTTAATTTCTCGTTGTAAAGCCCTGTCCGCCATATTAAATATGAATTATATAAATTGTATATA
>NC_071976.1:5539843-5552876 GCF_026283585.1 Hylaeus volcanicus | reverse complement strand
TATTCTTTAATTTCTCGTTGAAAAGCCCTGTCCGCCATATTAAATATAAATTATATAAATTGTATATATTCCATATCCTTCACGTTTAATTAAAAAACATTTTATTTTCCGTAACGTCCCACCTATAAAATTCATTTTTTTTACTTCCCCATCGTAAATCCCAAATATGTATTACACGACAATCAACAAGTTAAACGTATATCGCCAGGTCCAACAATGTAATTCCTGCTTTATTAATTACTATAGCGTGTTCCGAGCCGTACACTGACTTTTAAAGTCCTCGTGTTCCCGCTCTCCGAATCTCTGAAATTAATCTTACCTAGATTCTCCCGTTCTCCGAATCCCCCGCCTCCGGCTTCACACAGGTGCACCTGCAACACACAAATAAGCGTTAGATTATGCTATTCTACCTGGCGTTCAATTCCGCCCGGATACCAGGAATCGAATGTAAAGTACACGTGCGCTAGCATAAAAAAAAAAAAAAAAATAAAATAAAAAAGAGGGAGGTATCGCATTCGAACAGGGAAGATGGATGCCGCGATGGAGATAACTCTGAACCGCTACGAACCGAGACATGTCTGCGCTAGAGATTGCCATGTTGCTCTTTCCGCAACACTGAATTTCACCGCAACGATCCTCGACGGAGGAAACGACAATTTTTCGCATAGGACGTGTAAAAAAGTAATTTCTCGGGCTGTCGTTGAAAAGAAAGAGTAAATTACGCTACACTGTTCGTTCGTCGTAAATGCCGACAATGTACAATGCTTCCTGCTGCTTTTTCTTATGTCACTGCAATTTATGGAGCAGAGGTGCCCGATTTCAATGTTAAAGAGGAGGATAAACAAACTGTGGTTGGAGTTAAATCGTTGGAGGTTGGTGGTTGGAGGTAATCGTTCATGAAACATCGGTTGGTACACGGACTGTATATCAAAATTCAAACGTGCCTTTGAATTTTTCTTAAAAATTGACACGAACTCTCTGGACAATCCAATATGTACCAAATATATCATTTATATATTCTCTACGATTTACCATATTGTTTTTTATATACACGAGTTTCACATTTTTATTATTATTATACGTTTAAGGATGTTTGACTGACTGTAATTATATTTTGAGCCATATTTTAATACTATATTGAAACAGTAAGATAAACTATTTGTGTTATGTTAACAAAAAAATCTTTTCGTTGTGATCTTATTATGTATATGTATACCAACTTTGTGCTTGCCATATTGTTTTAGATACACACGACTTTCACACGATTCTTATTATTATTATAACTTTAATGACGTGTTTTTCTTTTATGGATTACATTAGGTTGTCCCAAAAGTTTCTTTCCTTTTATTAATAGTTAATATATACTCTCGCTCCATTACTGTTACAGCATCAATGTCTAAGAAATTAGATCGTATATTTATATAAACACTGCCACAGAAAATAATTGAATGCAACTCACGAAAGAAACTTTTAGGACAACCTAATATTAAGGGTGGTTGAATATTAAGGGTGGTTTGACAACCCAATACGTATCAAATATATCATTTATATATTCTCTACGATTTATACAACTTTACAATAAACGCGAAAACCGTCTTGCAACACAAAAAAAACACATTACTCCATACTTGAAAGCAACTTCAAAGCCAATAAATAAGTAACGTGCTCCATTCCGTGAATCTCGAGTTTCATATTTTCTCTCAAATCGCGTGGCCTGAAGTAGCCGAAGGCGCGCAACCAACGAGGACGCCTCCATTCCCGCTCGCTTCCCCTTTTTCACCGAGAAATCATTGCGGGGAGCGAAAGAAATCATTAACAATTTTATTGCCCGTCGAAAAAAAAAGTTTCGCCGACCCCCGAGATAGAGCAAGGGGAGAACGCGGTGGATGATTATGACGAAGGGAAAGCGGATGAAAGAGAGAAGGGAGAGAGTAAACGGAGAAGGACGATGCAGACAACTCTTCGCGCAACTACCCCTACTCGCTGGCTCCTCAGCTTCCTTCTCTTTTTCTACGGACATCGGCTCGCTCTCTCCGTGCTTCCTCGTCGTCTCCCTCTGTCTCGCACCAGGGATCCGCAGCTTCCTTATCTGGTCCACGAAGAGCCCGTTCCACGCTTCTCTCTTCATCTCGCGTTCCGTTCGGCCAATTCCTCGTATTATACCAGGTTGCGGTGTGGAATGCGGGCGTCCTTCGTTCGCTTCGAGCAGCGTCCAACCGATGAGCCCCGCTAGCGTTATCCTTCGCCGGTCCTTCGCATGCGCTCCTTAGGGCTCGGTAAAATTAACCTGGAATACTCGGCCCGAGAGACGCCCGCCTCGCTCTTCCCAGCCGCTGGACCGCGGATTCGTTAAACTCGCTCACGCGGCTTGCACCGTCACGACATGCCTTCCGTTTTGCTTGTGTGCAAGCGCCCCGGCAGTCACGGCGAGCCGTGGAGACGATCGGCGTACCTCGTCCCGGGTTTCTCGGGCTTATTGACGATGAAATTAAGGCGATTTGTCCGAGTTGAGCGGTTTTATCGCGGCTCGCGTCCCGGTCCGACGGATTCGCGACGCGCTAACCGCGGGATCGCGCCCACCTCGATATATGCACGAGGATGGTTTATTTTAACGCGAGGTGGAGTCAGAATGGTACGTCATGGATAAGAATACGTATCGGTGGATGGAATCGATGGATCGGGAATGGAAGGGTTTTCTCAGAGGAAGTTTTCGAAATTTGGTTTGTGGTAATAGAATGGGGGTTAGTGTAGTCGCGGTGGCCATATTAATCCCTGTTTCAATTCTATTCGTTTCTCTTTTAGAAATTAACTTTACTAAACTAGGGTTGGCTATAAATCAAAGCCTGTAGCCGGATAAGAAGGCGCAATTTGCTCCAGTACAAATGCTATTTATTTTTTTAACACACAGTCAGTGTAAGAAGTATTCGTACAGCAACCAATTTAAAATAAAATTAATGAGAAAAGAAATAAGAGGTTCAACATTAAAAATAATAAACTTTGATTTAAGGATGGAAAACGATGCGTTAAAGTCGAGTTCATGACTATTCACTCTAAGTAACTAAATACCAATCCAAGTTCTTTAAAAACAAATCTCAAATATAAATTAATTTCACCTGAATAGAATCACCTTTATACAAAAATCCATCCTCTCTCCACGACGCTCTGCGATCATTATCTTCCTTCGCGAGCGTCCTTACTCTCCTCTTATGATCCAGAGATGGTAACCCTACTTCTTTATCTATGCCCCCTATCCCATTTCAGCCATCCTCGTCCCACCTACGTTTCCTCTATCGCGTTCGTCGTCAGGCTTTCTTTTGTTTTCGGTGCGCGGTTTTCTTCTTCCTTTTATTTGCTCCTTCTCGTCGTCCTCCCCGTCGTCCTGTTCTTATTCTCCTCCTGCTGGCTCGGCCATACCGCGTGCCTCCAGCGGAAGTAAACCACCGTGCGCACGCCGGTATCTCCTGAAGAGCATTCTACACAGTCTCAAGCCGGCGTTCTTCCTCCGTGAACGCGTAACTGGGATTCCACGTTTTGCGGGCAGGCAGCTGCAACCGCGACCCGCACTGGAGTAGGTTATCGTCGTTGTCGGCGTCGACGTCGTCCGTCGTTGTCGTGGCTTTCACCACTTTGCCATAGGTACATGACGGCGTCGACGCCAACAGACTCGGGCGATGACAAGAGAAAGGTGAAATGCGTTACACGGGTTTTCGCTTTGCTCTTAATTGTTCTGTGGGTTTTGTGGTCGGGTCGGGGAACAGCATCGAGTATTACCTTTCTTCTGTACGGTTCTGTATCGGATACGTATGTGCATAATAATGGGCTTATATTTGG
This sequence comes from Hylaeus volcanicus, assembly GCF_026283585.1. Classification (NCBI taxonomy): domain Eukaryota; kingdom Metazoa; phylum Arthropoda; class Insecta; order Hymenoptera; family Colletidae; genus Hylaeus; species Hylaeus volcanicus. Next base: position 5,549,045 of record NC_071976.1, on the reverse strand, counting down.
CCGTTATAAATTATCAACTAACAAAATTATTAGATTGCTTGCTTAGAGATTTTCCCTTTATTTTCGGATTATACAAAAATTAGTTTCTAGAATATAGTACATCTATGGATACATCGTATGTGTGTACCTGAACATAATTATACTCAATTTTGTTTTAAAATATTATGTTAGGTCATCTTATAAGTTCGTGTTGCAGACTGAGTGAATATTTGATACAAAAAATTACAGAAATTTTATAGTGACTGCATATTGACTATGTCAGAAACGTGGGGAAATATTGTGAAACGAGAGAGACTTTTCTTATAATACCTAAAATTGTCTATAAAAATTATTTTTCATTTACTTGGTCAAAATAAGGCATATTTTCGTTAAATAACATATAGGAGAATCTTCTGTTATCCATTATCTAAAAATTCCTAAAGAAGAGAATAAAAATGGTTTGGAAAGAAGTGGTCCTTTGAAAAAATATTTTAACAGAATTTGTGCACCTCGATGAGGTATGAAATCGTTGTTAAATATAATTTTTTTTCGAGAAACGAATATTTCTTAAAATTCCAGTTTCAATGTACGTATCGAAAGGTGAGTACCTTCCACAAGAACGTCTCGAAAAATATTCGTTTCTCGAAGAAATAAGGGAGTAGGGTCGAAACGTAGAAAGAATGTTAAACACTATATTCGAGAATGGAATTTTTGCTTTCCTTTTGAGGTTCTAGAATTTCGTATATAATTCGAAATTAATAACAAAGATGAGCCAGCGGGATGAAGAAAGGCGAAGACGATGGAATAGACGTCGAATGGAAGGTAGAGGCGTGTACGTCGTATTATTCGTAGCTGTCCAGTTAAGCAGAGGAGTCCCCTGATGGGATTATAATGTGAATATAATGGCGAGCTCCCGCGCTACGCAACCCTTTCATCCCCCACTCCAACGACGGTGGCTTAGCTTCCATCGAAAACCCTCCTTCGCCGTCTGAAAGCTTAATCGACTATTCCGACGATTTTCTAGAGCTTAAACCGCCGCTTCCAGACGTAAAAAAGGAGAACGAAAGTGTGATGAGTTCTAGATACACGAAACTGGTCAAACCTGCTGCCGCCCGTTCAAAGGATACTAATGTTATAATTATAAAACGATTACAAAAAATTTCTCTTTGATAGCACACGAACTCCACGGCACTAGTAACCAACGAAACTGTAAACAAATGCTTTCGCGATGACTTAGCGAATACCGTTCATAATATTGAAAATATTCGAAGTTAATTACTTTTCGCTATCGCTGTTGACTAAAGTTATCACGAGTTTTACCTAAAATTATTCTGTAGAACATCGTGGGTTTTTACATAGAATGTATTATTACTATATGTTATTATTATTGCACTTGTATATTACAATTAAATATTTGTCTTGTTACATCTGTATATTATTATTATAACTTACTTATAATCAATTTAAAATACATATTTTTTAATATTCATGGTGATTATAATATAATTAATTTTATATCTTAATTTTATGTTGAATATATTTTATAATTTTTATTATAATATCGTTACTTCATTCTACATAAGTGCACACACTACTTGGTTATGTTTACCATGTATTTATTATACATATTACATATATTTATATTTATATTTTATATTTATCAAAGTAAACAAACCTTTTTTAAAAACTTTAGCAGGGTAGCGATTATAAACAGGTCTAAACTCGTTTCACCAGGATATCAGCCTTCGTGTTTGAATCGAAAATGTACTCTGCATATTTTATAGCAATCCTTACAGCAATCCTTACAGCAATCCAAACTCGTGGACTCGAAGGCTGGGTACCCTCGCGCAAAGAATTGAAAACTCGCCGATTACGCAATTCCTTCTCGCGCCTCGATGCTACGATAACCTGCGGCGGGTCTCCGATACTTCCTCCTTTTTCTCATCGATCGCAACGCATGACGTAACACGAAACACGCGCTTATTGGTATTTATAATATCCCGTGGTGGAATTTTAAATCGGAAATTACGAGTTAAATTAAGTAATACGTAGCCGGCTGTGTTTTATGTGCCGCCGAGACAAATCGAAACAGTCACGTTCTTATCCGATAAATTACTTTACACTTGACACATCGAGACCGGGGCTGCGTAACGCTTAATTACATTTCGAATACCGTGTTGTTTCGCGCACAATCGTAACACACGCGATTACGTTACAGCGCTTGCTTGTTTACCATACAGAATAATTAATCCTTTCGAAACAGATGTACGGCCAACATATTCTCCATAACAGACTTCTCTCTTCTTGATGGCTCAATAAACTTATAATTACATTTATTGTTTTGTACAAAGAGTCATGGGAGACAGATAATAAACCCTTCTTTCTTGTTATTGTCCAAATAAATTTATAATGCAACCTTTTATTTTGTGCGAAGAATCAGTTGTGAGAGAAAAATGTACCCTTCGCTCTTTTGGGTCTCTGAATAAATACACAATAACAGTTTGTATTTTGTGTAAAGAGTTACTGGAGAAGAATGCACCCTTCACCCCTCTTATTATCTGAATAAATGTACAATCAAAAGTTTTCCTTTTTAACGCCACCATTTTGCCAACGTTGAAACTTTTATAATCGTCCTACTTCCTGCCACGAAGTGCCAATGTAAAAATCACGGAAGACTTCAATTTCTGCTGCGAGTTCGATCTGAGGTGAAGATATCTATCCCTCTATCAACCCCTACAACCCAGATCTTCCCCCTTACAGTAAATCTAACGATACCACCAACATTATCAATATCATCTACACGAAACAAATATTATTTCTATCGTCACGACACTCGAAATCCACGATAAAATCATCGCCTGTGTCCCTTTTACTTTTCGCTCCACATGAAATTAATTACCCGGGGGCCCAACGAATTCCACGCGTCCCAAAGAAAAAATGCCAACGTCCCTAAAAATCATTAGGATCGTTCCGTTCCCTTCTACATCTCACTCGCGGCGATTCAGTTTTTCCACGCGATGGGGGGAGGGGAGGGGGGGAGGGGTTCGATTTATAATCTCCTCCGTGGTCGGTTTTTTGCGGTTCCCGGGGGTTGTAATTCAAAGATCAACGCGCACGCCTTCGACGTCCACGCTCGGCTAGAATAAGTTACGACGTCATGGAACGGCCCGACGCTTCGACATTTGCACAATGGCGCGATAAATCAGCCGTCAAACGTATGGTTTCATTTTGTTCGTCAATTTGTTGGATACCGGCGCACGCTTTGGTATTCGACTCCGAAGATTCGCGGGGCGCCTTCGCGAGCGCGCATCCGCGCTGTAAACGCGCAACGGCCGCGAGTTTACTGTCATCGTAGATTCAAGTAGGGCTCCATATATACGATTCACCGTGTCACGTAACGCAATAGCGTTTGTGTATAGTCGTTGGAGGCGTACCACCGTTGGTCTTAGCCGCGGAAGGGCGCGTTTGTGCTTCCATCTCTGCCCCGCGATCCGCCGCAACGTAGGAAACGCTGATTTATCATTGCGACGTAACAAGCCGCGCCGTACATTTCCTTCTCTCTATTTACAACGTTGGTTCCATTGCGGTTCGCTCCGAGATAACTCCTCGCGCTTTTTAACGGTGAAAACGAAAAGCGTCGTTAGCCGACGGTCACACATTTGCAATTAAATATGACATTAACCGTTTGCATTCCAAGTAATTCGCATGTACGCGGATGGTCAACTCCGAGACCATTTTTATTAGATTTCTAAGTCATGGAGTGACCACGAAAAACTCACTGTTGTTTTTAGAATTTTACATTTTTATCAACCAAACGTAATCGTTAGACTGCGGATCTTTATGCATTTATAGGAAATTTAAATGTGCAAGAATGTATAAAATGCAAACAATATGGAAGGATATAAAAAAGATTGAAAGTAAAGTACATGTTACAATATTTGCAGAATAAAATAAATTCTTATTCGGGTTCAATCTTCGCTCGCAAGCTAGTGGATCACGAGAACCTTCGATTGTAATTATAAGAAGCCCTGCGTAATTTAATTTCACGAATAACAAACAGTATTGACGGCTTCTGTAGAAACACGGAGTGTCTTTAACCTACTATTTTTGTATCGAACAAAAAAATTATTACACCTAATAATTAATTGCCCTTTATTATAAGTTCGCTTTATATTCAAGAAAAGAAATGTTTGCGGTGGTATCAGCCGTGTCGGTGCGACTGGAGCCGTTCCAGCGCGAAGTTGAACGTATCCGATATTCCAGTCACCTCGAATATCCGAATTACACGGCCGGCCAAGTGGTCGAGGCGAGATTTTTCTTTTTTAGGGACACTAGCGGCTCGGCTGATCGAATAGCGCAGAGCCAAGAGTGAGTGGCCCCATTCCAAGCGATTCCATTCCATTCCATTCCGTGGCAGACCCATTCGGCTCGCTCATGCCGGAGCAGTACATAAGACCATTATGTAAGAGCACTCACGAGCGTACCAGCAAAGGCGATTCCGAAGAATTTCGATATCCAAAGAATTTCATGTACCAATCGAGAGCCATTTGCCACGCGAGCGTACACGTTGCCGCAAAAAAACGTTCCGTCCGTGGCTCATTTGTATTCGAGGAGCCGTTCCACTTGTATAACGGTAGGAAAATCTTCACGGAGAGGAATACGAAGCGGTGATCGTTAGAACGAGTGATTCACGTTTTCAGGAAATTTATACGGACGTGCCTCGAGCACGTCGCGAATATCATTCATGCTGACATTTGTACGCGTCAAAATATTTACTCGGGATACTTGGAAACAATGCCGCCAATTTAATACAAAACAAGTCGGGATGTTCTATAATTGTTGTTTCGAATTTTCGAGAATTTTTATGATATTCGTGTAGTGGATTGGCATAACAATATAAGAATTATTTAATTTGTGAACGATTGTTCATTGGATAAAAATGTGAAATACTTTTCATCCCTTTGTGCTTACCATACTGTTTTTGATATTCACGAGTATCACATTTTTATTGTTATTACACGTTTAATTACATACTTTTCTTTTATGGATTATATTTTAAGGGTGTTTGAGTAATTGTAATTATATTTTCAACCATATTTTAATACTATATTGAAACAGTAAAATAAACTATTTGTGTTATGTTTAGAAAGGAATCTTTTTATTGTAATCTTATTATATTTATGACAAAATAGACTAACAGAAGAAATATTGTCCGGTGCGTATAGATAAAATTGAATATAGAATATATAATATTATTGAATATGTTATACTTTTAGCACACATATTCAAAGCTAAAACCAAAGATGTCAAAAACCATGTTTCCACCGTTTAGTTACTATTTCTACAAGAAAACAGCAGGAACATAAAATACGTATTGTATAATATTATTGTTCAGATAAAAATGTTAAAATCACAGAGTGCAATATTTTACCATCTAATCACCTTAATACTCAATCGAATAAAGCTGAATACGTTACTTGTATTTTAACAAAATATTCATTTAACGTATGGATCACGCCATAATCGAAGCGTTACTTGAAAATAGGACTATCGAAACAACGAAGCACGGTAACACAAGTAAAGGTGAAGAGCTCCGTAATAAATTTCACGGAACCTATCCTATCTACGCGTTAATTTCACCCCGTAGCAGTAACACACGCGAATTACTGTCTCCTCGTCGCATATACCTAAAGCTTCCAGCAGTAATGTATGTATCAATTTGCCTGCGAGTACTTCGTCTTGCAGGCACAGCACGATATCGCGATAAGAGGTCACTTCGCGGAAGTACACGCCGCGGAAGTGCGCGAAACGCGAGAAAAGTTCCCGACCGAATAGACAGTGTCTACTAGACACCTCTGCGACGGAGAAGCTACGCGCATTCCACGTTGCGCGAAGAAGATGGCTTTACGGTCGTTGATATTAAGAACGAACTAGCGACGCGTTATCGCGATATAAAGTATCGTTAAACCGACGGCATCGCTAACAAGCGGGCTGATAACTGTTGCCGTAATCGGGCACAGTTATTGCCAGGACGCCGCTCGTTTACGACGTTACGAAACGTTCACCCTGTGGAACGATAAAAGCGCAACAGCGGAGAAGGAAAGCTAGGAGGATAGAGTTTATGCGCCTAGATAAGCAGAAGTGTGTTTTGTGCAAAAAGGCTCTTATTATCGAGGAGAAATTGGGACTTTGATGGGGAGAGATGGTAAGGTGGATCCAAGACGATGCAAACTTAACCCTTTGCACTCGAGAGGTGAGTCTCAGTCACCATTAGGTTTCACGCAGCAAATCTGCGATACCTAATGTTTCTTTAGGTTTCATTTCTTTGAAGCTCCAAGTGTCGATAAAATGATTGTCGGTGAGGTAAAGGTGAGCTTATTCTCAAATCTAGATAGCTTAGAATTCAATTATTGCAAAAATAAAGTTATCGAAAGGTACCGCACGACGGAGAATTATAAAATATAATTTCTACGTAAAAACAAGAAGTTCAGAAAAGAATTAATAAATCTTGTTTATCCGCCACAAAATTAATTGCGACCAGTACGACACCCAATGTCTACATTTAATACGACCGGAAAGGGTTAAAATAAACATCAACAACTCCAAACAGCTCCAAAAATCGCATCTTCCTCCTCCCCGCTCGACAATCTCTCACGTTACAAGGAAACAACCAATTACCACGTGGCATCTCTTTGGAAGACCCAACGCGGACATTCTTTATATCGGCGCTCCTAATGGAGGACATATAACAACGCGAGTCCGAGATACCGAGACCTGAAAAAACAAAAAAAAACAACAAAGGTGTGAAAGGTGGTTACTTCATCCATTTTCCACGGAGCGTATCTACGCCATATAGGGGGACGGTCCGCGTCACCAGGAATTTAGTATACCGAGGGAGTTAACCTCGTGACGCACAAATGGACTCGCGTAATCTGCGTCAGCAATGCTGGCACTCCGGAGCTTAATGCACTCCCGCGATCGTACGCTTCAAAGCGGATGGGACCCATTCATCGTTAAACCCCTGGATGCGGGGCCCGAGCCCGATCAGGTTCGCGTATCAGAGCCGCCTGAGACCACTTTTAAGCCCCTGGGACGGTTTTAAGCGTCGCACCGCGGAAAAACGGATTTTATTACCGTAATTAACGCGTTGCGCCTAGATACACGCACCGCATACCAGAAGGGGGATGTAATACTTCAATTAACCGACGCGATCCACGTCTAGTAGCGAAATTAACGAACGAAGCCGTAAGTGCCTCTTAATTACCGGATATCTACCGGGCACAAGAAGACCGCGGATATTCGAAACCTGTATTCTTATACGATTATGCGCAAATTTACGATTCGACCGTGCTCGCGGCGGGAACTCGGAAAAAGTAACCAAGAGTTCAGTGACGTACGATAGTTTCGCGCAAAAATGGGGAAAAATTTCCAATTAACCGAGGCTCGTAAATCAACCACGTCCGAGTAATTTGCGATTCTCCGCTTCGGCGACGCCGGGTCACTCGTTTACCTTTAATTACTGGATCTTAGGTGGGATTCCGTGCTTTCACGATGGGGAATTTACCACGGTTTCGAGCAAAGGTGCCGTAAGACAGGTTTCAGGTTACTTTCGAAGTTCAATCAGTTCATCATTCACGATGGGAAATTTGACACCGTTTCCGGGGAAGGTGTTATAGGACATCATTAGAGTTATTTGCGAAGTAATCAGTTTTGCTCGATTGACTTTTGAATATTAGTTTAAGTTTGCCAGGAATAATGTTTGTTTACGAGCTAGAAGAAACTTATGTGGCTTTTAAATAATTTTAAATTCGAAGTTTGGTACAGAAGACGTATAATAATATGTATTATATTATATATATAAAAATAATATACAACACGTATAATGTACAAGTATAAATTTGCAAGATTCTTGGATCAGGATTAATGTATTTTCTTTCTTCAGAAAAGACATTCTTCTTTAAGATGTATTTACTTATTTGTCCTTAAACAAAATTCAATATTTATTTAAATTGTGACAAATTCTTTTGCATTTTTATACTCTCACATGAGAGAACACTTGGATAGAACACTTTTACTAACGATCTGTGCATAGTCTCACTTCGAGAAGATAGTTTCTAGTAGCATCCTAAAATACGTCGCCATTTTAAAATTTTAATTAACATTTCCAAATATTCCTCCCCCAACCATTTCAAATCAACCATGTGACCCTCAATCGCCCAACGATGGCAACAAAAATAATAACACCAAGCAAACAGACAAGAAACACAAGTAAACATCGTCTAGTTTCCCGAAGAGCGATTTCACATAGAACGCTCGCGCGTGTATACAATTAAACGTGACGTCAGTGGAACACGAAATGATTACGAAAACGATAGAGGGAATCCGCCCCGTATCCCATTAGGGAATGTTTTCGTCTTCAGAGAATCCTCGTGAAATGACCGACTTCGCGAAGTCGAAATTACGATCTAAACGAATCCCAGGGACTCGGTGTTTCACGGATGTATGTCGATTGGCGTCTCCGCGGGCGTCGAGAACGGAGAAGAGTCGAATTAAATCGCTCGGGGAACATCCTGGTCGAGTTCGAGATCGTAATTATACGGCGGGGCCCCGCCGACTATTTTTGGGCCGCAACGGCCGCGGGCGAGGCATCGTTAGTTTGATAGTTCCCGGATACGGCAGCCATACGGTTAACGTGTAACGACGTTCGTGCCATTCGAGTTTAATAACAGAGGTGCGAAAGCGTTGGACACCGAAGAAATGAGCCAGACGACACCGCGACGCCGCGGAGAAGCCACAAGCACGCAGGTCAATCCGCTTCAAGAGCCGAATTCCTCGAGCGCAGGGGTCGCGTCGCCTGCCCTTAGGAAATCACCACTAGGTATCGCGTGCTTCCGACGCATACCTTCACCCTACGAGCCTGCGTCTTCCTAATCCATCGACCGACCACTGGAACGTCCAGGCTCGAGTCAAGTGCGAAATAAAAATGAATTACTCCTCAGGCATCGGGTATACATATATAATATCGGGTAGTTTATTTAACCCTTCGAGTGCCAAAGAGCGATATATTCCAACCATACACTTGCAAAAAGACCATAATTGTATGAGAACGCTTATTTCAAAACCATATGCTTACGTCTAACAATCACGAATACAGAAACAATAACTGAAAAGATTCATTTTAACAGACAATAAATTATGTTTATTTACAAACAACATTCAAGTT